>NC_085136.1:45140684-45239230 GCF_035046485.1 Aedes albopictus
CACCAACAACAGACAGCTTATCCTTGAACGGATAATATTGACGGTATCCCCCCTTATCGAACGCGACGATTGAATCCGTCGCGGATGAAACCGTCGCCAGAGTCGTCGTTGCTAATCACTGTAGGGTTCCAACTATCATTTATATGCTGAGTTCGTATTATGCGTGTACGAGTGGGTTTAGATTAGCGTGATGATGTATAAGTGTCATGGTCGCGTCGTTGTAGTTCGTTTTAGATGCTGCTAGTTAGATTTTTCGTGATTGCTAACGCATAAAATTGCGCAAATTGCTGAAGAAGTTTGTGTCGTATGCAATCTCTCGATTGTGCATAGTGTTGTAACGCTTGACCGACGACAAAAGTGTTAAAATCGACCGCAAATCATCTCGTCGGGAACATTGATACAATGCAGTGCAACAAATGTCTTCACTCCATCGACCGAAAAAAAGAACGCTATACCATATGCGAAGGCAAATGCGCCAAGCGATACCATGCCGCTTGTGTTGAGCTGTCCGACGCAACTGTGTGTGCATTATTTTCGAAGAATGTTTTGTGGATGTGCGATGAATGTCTGCAACACTACTGCGCTACACGTGATGCTAACGACGACATTGAAGCACAAGATCATTCTACTACTTTGGAAGCCGAGGTTACGATGCTGAAAACTCAAGTAGCTGAAATAGTAGAAACGTTGTCTACGATAATTTCCGAAAACACACCACATGAAAACCAAAATCGACTGGTACACTCCACTCCTTCATCGTCACCTGACCAAGGATGCCTATTAGATGGAACCAAAGCTGATCATGCCGATGTGTTTGATGCACCGAATACTACAAGTGATGGTGCTGCGTGCTCTTCCCAATCCGTGTGTGCAGATACCGTGCCAGACAGTTTTTCTTTGTTTATAACAAATCTCGATGTACACACTACTGCAGGTGATATCAACCGCCTTGTGCGTGAATGCCTTGCAATTGATGATTCTTGCATAATAAGTGTCAGGAAGCTAGTTTCAAAACAGAAGAACTTGAATGAACTAGATTTTATTTCGTATAAAGTGACTATGGATAGCCTACTGAAGAAGTTAGCGATGAATCCCTCTACATGGCCCAGAGGTGTGAAGTTCAGGGAGTTCATTAATAAAAGTTTTGTGTGGAAAGCAAGTACTGGATAAGATGATTGTTTGGCCAGATATGAGAAGACTATGTGTGTTTGTGATTACTGAATGTATTGCAATTGATAATGTGATGTGTATGTCAGATTTTGCGTTATTTCAAGCCATGGTGTATAATGATTGATTCTGTAAGCGAAATTTTTGTCTGTTATCAGTTAGATCATAAGTTTTCAATGAGATCGAAAAGATCAGTTGAAAAAAACCAATAAATAAATAAATAAATAAATGAGAAAGTAGTATTGTTTTTAGTTTAGAGTGGACTTTGGAACAGAGTCATACGCGGAGTGTAGGATAGTACGACGGACGGATGATTGATTTCGGATTGAGAACGAACGGCTGGATCTGGCCGTCGCGAATGCGGCTTGATTATTTATCAGAACTCTACATCTGGCGACGAGGATGGGATGATTACCGGTAGGAGTATTCCGGCCGTTCCGAAAGTTTTTTTGTTTGTTTTGATGGTAGCAAATGTGTTTAGATGTGTTTAGTGCGAGGATGCCGATATCAACGCGTTTGAGTGTGTGGATAAATACAGCATAAGCTCGGTGTGATGACGTCATGGTTTGGCGGCGGTTCAGGATCGAATTGAAACAACCGTTTCCACTGTTTACGAATTGCATCGACAATAAAAAAAGAGGTGATAAGAAAGTGGAGATACATTGTTGTAAGGACTCGGGAGAAGGCATGATTGCTGATTGGGTTTCAAATTTTAGCAGATGTGACCGTTTAAAAGGTGTCGTTGCCAAAGAGAAAGAAGGATATGACCGTGGCGGGTTGCCGGTCAAAGCAAAACACTTGTGATCGTGGTGGGTGCCGATCAAAGAAAAGGTTCTGACCGTGGCGGGTGCCGGTCAATGGAAAATTCTTATGATCGTGGCGGGTGCCGATCAAGGGAAGATTCTGACCGTAGCGGGTGCCGGTCAAAAGGGAATACTTGTGATCGTTGCGGGTGCCGATCAAGGACAGATTCTGACCGTTGCGGGTTGCCGGTCGAGACAAACTTGTGACCAGGGTGGCCGATCAGAGGAGTAAACTTATAATGGTGCAGTGGGCTGCCGATTAAAAGACACTTGTGACCGCAGCTAGCTGCCAGTAAGTGAGGAAAACTGTTGATCGGTGTATTGCCGATCAATGGACAAATAAGAGGGCCGTGGAAAAATGCCTGTCGAAGGAGTAGCGTAATGGCAGAGCTCTGTTCAGCATTCCAGACGAAGAGATACAGCAGTGATAAGCTTCTGGTAAAGGCATGATGTTGTGATGAAACAAAGGAATGGTTTTCTAATCAGCACACTGATTTTCCCAATGTTTAGGGAGTTTTGAAAGAACGGGTAGAATGGTTTGACATTGTCAGTTTCAGATGCGTTCCACGAAGATTCCAGCCACGCTGCAAGGGTGTTGGATTGTTTTGATAAGAAATTCTTGTTGAAAAACATGGTGTATTGGGAGCAGGGCTGTAATTCCAAGGCTTATATGCCCTAAAAGAAAAAAAAAGATAGATGGCTGTTTCCGGGGAAGGGAAACTGATCATAACGTGAAGATTTTGATACGAAGGTATGATTATTAATTTTCGTAAGTCTTGTCGAGATGGAGTGAATAATTCAGAAGGGCAACGTCGGTGGCTTTACTGTGGCAATGCGTCTACAACTGCTGTTTGAGTCAAGACTGGCTGAAGCGTGATTGTTGTTGTGGTTAACTTTGTATAAGACTCGTGCACTACGTGTCCGAGAAATTAGCGTCGTCAGTCGATTGGGTGTCTCGTAAGAGTTTGGGTTGGATTCCCGTTCCAGTAGGGAGGGACTTTTCGTTAAACGAAAAATTCTACACTGGGCGTCATATGTCTTCAATTCTCCGTTTAAACTTGGTATCGAAGGCTGTGTTCTGAGATATTAACCCTAGTAAGATATTGGGGTAAATATGACCCTGACAGTCACACTGAACATACTCTACGCCATCGTGGTGTGAAAAGCCTAACATCCTAGGAGGGTTTAGTATTCTTTGGATACGGTGCCCTAAAAGGGACATCAGAATAAGGTGCTCTTGCACCTTGCCAATGTTTTCTTGTACAAACGAAGAATAATTGATTCATTGGAGATGTATGGTGCGATAAAGACGTTCATTTTGTTTTTGTATCTGGAATGATGGGCGAATTGAAAATAAACGTGAGGTGGTGATTGCCAAACTATGGTTGAGAATCTGAAATTTAGGATGGGTACAGTATAATATAAAGTTTTCATGATTGTGTTGGCTAACAGGTCCTGTTTGATATATTTTGGTAGTGCCGTTGGATGTCGTTACAGGAGATAAAGTTTGAAAATGCGTTGACCCGTTCTAGAACTGAATCATGGCTTGCAAGCACCTATCAAATTTCCATTGATGCGGACCTGTGGTGTGACAAGTTGTATAGGTTTTCTTTTGAAGAGAGAGGTTTCTCTTGACTGTTATTTGTATTATGTTTCCAGTTCAAAACCGAATTAGCGACATTTTTTCTTCGACTTCCGCTGCTTTTGCCCTGCGTTAAACACAATGTCGGAAGTGGGGCGCTACATAGAGCACCAGGTGTACAATACAGCGCCCCACTTCCGACATTGTGTTTAACGCAAGGCAAAAGCAGCGGAAGTCAAAGAAAAAATGTCGCTAATTCGGTTTTGAACTGGAAACATAATATGTAGAGTAAGGGAACTGAAGATGATTTCATTACCAGGAGGAGTACCGACGATGCCACCATGCCACTGCTTGTATGGCATTCCAGTTCTGAACTACATTAAGGTTATCACGTCCAATTGTATGGGTGACCTTTCTGTAGATGTATAGGCGCATTTTGGAAGAACACAAATACACATCAATTCACGTTGTTCAAAATTATGGTAAATTCTAGGTAAATTTTCATACATTGTCTCGGAAAACATAAAATAGAGTGTTGGACCATGATGGGTTTTGAGGTTAACTGGTATAAAACGAACCAACGTTTACACGACGATCCTCAACATTTGTGTTGGTGTGTGAAGTTTACTAATTCTTCTAAAGAATTTGACAGTAGCTAGCATCAGTTTCTCTTTGTTTTTCACAAGTTTCTCTTGGAAATGCATCTGGCCTTCCCATGTTTTGTTAAAGCACACTGAAATGTAGAATATGATGGCGATGCACGTGAGTTTGAAAAATATATAATACTGTGTAATGTGTATGGAGGGATAGGCATGCTGAAGAAATAAATAGAATAATGGTCATCGCTACTACGTGTAAGGTGCATTTTTGCGCTGGTCTTTTTTTGGGAGGAATAGTAGTCTTCTCGATTATAGTATTTTTTTTTCAAAACCAGTAAGGAATGCGGCATGGAAAGGTACATTAGAAATCATGAGACATGAGGTGCTCAGTAGAAAACCTTTATACAGATGTTATTGAGGATGTGCCATGGAGGCTCACATGGGAGGAAGGGAAATTGAGTATTTTGACTGAAGGGTGGATCTGGAGAAAGGTTTTACTGAAATACCAGGGGCAAGCAGCATTGAGTTTTACAATTAAGGGAAGTTTTGGCATGTATCTGATGTCTTGGATCCTAATTGTTGTTAACGGAGCTGTGACTAAAGGGCAAATATATACAACTTCTTCAACAGATAAGATTGTTCAACTATGTGTTTTCGTGTTGTCGTCGACTGCATACCATTTTCCTTATTAGCGTGTGTTGTCCATGAAAGCCAGGGTTGGATGTTTTTGTTTTGCAAGCTAAATGAGGGTCAGAGGTAGGTTTCAGCAAGTTTTCGATAAATGACGCTTTGGACGAGAGCTGACAATTTTTGGTTGTGCATAACAGCTTGTATTTGGGCTTAGATGGAACAACGGTCCTCAAGTATTGTGATCTAAACGTGCAAATATTTGAAGTTACACGACGTCGTGAAGTTGCCTGGCAAGTTAGTAAAAAGAAGGGTTTACGTGATTGACTGACTTTAAACGCGGTTTCGTTACGAAGCGCTCGAATTTGGATTTTCTTTGCCACTTGAGACATATGGGTTGTGGTCTGATGAAAGTAGATGTATGTAGTATCACTTCTTAAATGTAGGTCTGGTGATACAATATAGTAAGGGGTGTTGTTATCAAAAATATGATGTGTGTTCGAATAAACCACTAGTATGCTCTTTAAAAGGGAAGATGATAAAATGTGGAATGATCATAGGCGTTTTCGGAAGAGTCGAAGGTTGATACGTATAGCTGTTTTCATAAATTAAAAGAAAAATTCTTCAACTCATATGTAGAGTAGACTGAGTCTATGTGATTGAGATAGTAAGATCAGCGGCGTCATGGTCGCGATTTTTTCCGCAGTCAGGTTCGCAGATTGTGAACAATCCTCGGTACTCACTTTACGTAATTTATGTTTAATCCCTTACTGTCAGAGCTGCCAGATCGGTGTAACACGCTAAATATATTTTACACAAAAGGCAATTTACACGAAAAAAAAAACACGGTAATGAATATTTATTGGGTACCGGACTGGACACAGAAAATTTAATGGTTTTCTTTGGTACATCGAGGTCTTGAAATTTGTCTATGGTAAGATCGCGAAAATCATACACATAGGTTGCTGCTAGCATGTTTGCTTCATTTAAAGAAGAGGAAGGGTGTAGGGTTCCAACTATCATTTATATGCTGAGTTCGTATTATGCGTGTACGAGTGGATTTAGATTAGCGTGATGAGAAAGTAGTATTGTTTTTAGTTTAGAGTGGACTTTGGAACAGAGTCATACGCGGAGTGTAGGATAGTACGACGGACGGATGATTGATTTCGGATTGAGAACGAACGGCTGGATCTGGCCGTCGCGAATGCGGCTTGATTATTTATCAGAACTCTACAATCACCAGGCGGGAGTCTGACGTTTCTCCGATCTCACTAATACAAACAGTAACAGAGGTGGTGCTTGATTCGTTGCGATGATTCAGAATTGTCGACTGGAAGTTGGCAGCGCGTTTTGTTATGAAAGCAACATACAATATGCCTTCATTTTTCCGTTCCATCGACCAATGCTGAGTGCTTTTTTCAATGATGCCAGCCCTGTACCATTAATCGTCTTTTCGATTATCTCCGACATGCCAAGTTCAGTTGGCTTCGCAGCATCCCGAACAGCTAGCAGCATTTCTTCTCCGTAGGGGAAAAGCGGGTAACACCGTCAGGGTGGGTAAGCCCGTCACCCCAATGATTTTACCAGGAAACAGTTATTTAGTAGCTTTTTGGCCACACGCCTTATTTGTTTTTACCATTTTTACTCTTTTGAGACAAAGTCCCGTAACGTGGGTAGATCACCTTAGAATGCACTAAGGGGATTCAGGTGGCCAAAAATTGAAAATTGAATTTATTCAATTTGAGATTCAGGTTCGGTAGTTGAAAGTAACCACTTGGACCAGTAAACCCTAGAATATTAGTTCGCTAATCCCTATACTCATCGAGATATTGGCAGCAGAATGAGACCATTGCCAATTTTTGGCTTAAATGGAAAATGTCAAACTTTTAAAGTAGTTTCTAAAAGCTGGCTTATAAACCTTTCGAATGACATATCAGACGTAGAAATGTTGATTTTAAAACTATTAAATGATGCCACATCAAAAAATTAATAATTTTCCCATACAAATCGTTCCATACAAAAAAAAAGTTTCGCTGAGTTTCGCTTCGGGACTACTTCTATGTCTTTATTTAAGATTCCAGGGAGGCATTGACATCAAATTTGGCTGCTAGTAGCTGCTATTCGGCAATTCCAATCATGTTGTCGGCGATGATTGAGATATTGCTATATAAAGTCACCCTATTGGCCTATTAAATACCATTTGGTCGTCATGGAAATTTTCATCGGTAGATCAATCATAGTGCAGTCTAAATCTGGTCTTGGATCGCTTAGCGACGCGTGTTTTTACGAATTGTAACCCATTTTGTAAATTGGAATAGAAATCCTTAAACGCCTAAAAGTATGCGATGCCCTTGTAATTTCATGCTGTTTGAAACTGCCGTGTGGAAACAACCTGTTCAACATGTTTTTCATATTTTTCAGGCATAAATCCTACGCATAGGAGCAAGAGATTATAAAAATGACGCGAAAATATTTTTGGCCACCTGTTTGTATGGAGCCGCCCCATAGTGGAATGGTGCGTTGCGGCGTAAGATCTACCACCACATCAAATTTTGATCTTGTTAATGTTTTCATGCCTAAAGTGGCCGATCAGTGGTTAGCAGACATTCCAGGATCGAGATTTGATGTGCTTTTTTTTCAATGTTTTGTTGCTAATCCAAATTTTATATCAGGAGCAGTGCTGTCATGCTAAAATCAGAGCTGGTTACCCAAGTTTTCAAAATAGCTGCGCCCCTTATGATGCTACGCCCCCATATAAATAATTCAAGCATTGCGCTCAATTTAACTATTTTACTGTTCCCAAAATAAAGCAAACAAGACAATTTTCCCGCTCACAAAAAAGTGTTAGTCTTGGATGTTAAATTGCGCTCATCTTATACCAAAAAAGGATAATAGATTTTTCAGTTCCCAAAATATAAAGTGGCTATCTCAGATTCGAAAACAGCTCTCATTGTAAATCAATAACAATGTGAAAATTCCTTCGCTTTTCAATGAGCTGCGATCTCAGTCGTAGAAATTCCCTCAAAATATATCATTAACAATGTAATATATGAAATTACGGATTTATATGATTTTGTTTGGACAAGTTTAATCATATTTGAAAAATAATAGTGTAATAGTTTTCAATTTATCAAATTTGTTGGTCGGAAAAAAATACATATCATAATTCAAAGATAAGTGGTGTAATAGCTGCAAACTTCATAAAATAAAAAAAAAACTAGTGGTGATATCAGATGAAAAACTTGCTCTCATAATATCAAGTAAAATGTGACAAATTTTAATTCAATATAACTATATTCTATTTATACTAGAAAATTGCTCTCATCGCAAATTGATAAAAATGTGAGAATATCTGTCTACCCATTTAAAATAAAGGATTTGCAATCTAAGATGATAAAATATCTTATCTAATTGAAAACATTGAGACAATTTTGAAGTACTTAAACAAAATAAACGAGTTTGAATGTTAGATGAGACCATTGCGCTCTTCATACATTAAAAACAGAACATTAATTTGTCGGTTCCCCAAAATAGAAGCGGCGATCGAGGCGGCGATCTTATATTCATAAAACTTCACTAATCGGATAGCCATACGAAACTTCGTCGCTCTTTATAATAAAAGAGTCGCGTACTTAGTTGGAAAAATGTTGCTGTCATATTAAATAGATAATTTGAAAATTGCGCTCATCAAACATGTAAAAATGTTCGCTCTCCTCATAATATTAAAAAAAAACTGAAAACTGAAACGATTTCTGTTAACTGGCCAAAAGAGAAAAAACTTTCGCTAACTTAGAAAAATTTGACCTACCCTAATACGTTAACTACTTTGAATTACCCTAATGAACTAGATGTAACTTGTTTTCCCTTCCAAGTAAACTTACACTACCACAACTATAGACAACCTGTGTAACCCAGTCAGAACAGAAATAAAATGAGTCTATTGCAAACAGTAAAGCTGTTCGTGCACCCAAAATAACCAAAATTGGCATTTTATAATATTTCGCTTCCTGAGGGGGCGGTCCAGAATGTCGAATTGTTTAAAAATCCATATTCACTAAAACTGATGTGGTCAGGGCGTTAACAGTGTGCACCCAAAATAACCAAAATTGGTATTTTATTATATTTTGCATCCTAAAAAAAATTTTTTTTTTTGAACTGAAGAGCTGGTTACTCAGTGAGTAACTTGGAGTAACCACGATGACACCACTGTTCAGGAGTAATCTGGTAAATGTTTTGTTTATAATTGCTTATTAATCATGATTATGATTGTTTTACAAATGTATAACAAAACATACACAACACACACTGACATACATTACATATACATATCTCATCGTATATTGGGAAAGGGAGGGACCATCAGGGCACCCGATTGAAACGATTTGGACAGGAGCTTGGAACTGCCTCCTCCTTGTTGTTAACATTTCGTGGATTGAGGGCGGGCTCTTCGACCCCATCTATTGGGAGTATTCTGTCAATCGAGGGCTTGATTTTGCAGTTGTTCGTGAGGACTTTCTTCTGGAAGGAGATTCTTTTCCTCTGACGCGGGTTTCGCGCAAGTGTCTCTGCTTGCGGGTCCGCACAACCCTTTTTGGCCCTTCATACAGGAGAATGACTGACCACTAACAACAGCACAATCTTGATCGCATCGCTTTTCAGATTAATCCAGTGCTATAGGCAGCTGCCTTGCTACAATAGATGGTAGAACAATATCATCATCATCATTTTTACTCTTTCGAGACAAATGATACCAAAATTGACCTGTCAAACACGAAGAAAATAAACAAAACAAACGCACGCGTCAATGCACCAACGGCGGATGTAATATTTCGTCGGTAGAATTTAGCTTCTGGATTACAAAAGAAGTGCAGAAATTCACTTTCATCAATCACGTATTCTTATCTGTACTATTCTTTAGTGTCAAGATTCATTGAATGGTCAGTTTCAACAATTTTTCAGAAAATACGGTGTAATTTAAGAATAGTGGCCTTTTCGGGTAAGCCCGTTACTCATCGGCTGGGGTAACACCGTCACGCTCTTCGGATCACCGAATGTTTGTTGAACTGGCTAGGCATTTCTATCAGATGCCACGCAACTACAAAATGATGACCAAACGGGGAAATTTCTATAGGGGTCGTCCATTAATGACGTAGCATTTTATGGGGTGGGGAGTTGGAGTCTCGGATTATGCTACGGGTCATGTATTAAGTACGTATTGGAAAATAGGCTACGAGGGAAGGGGAACGGGGTGTCAAAAATCGTCAAAAATGCTACGTCATTTATGGACGACCCCATATGGGTTTCTCCTGGGATTCCTGCGGGATTTTTTCTAAGATTTCTTTCAGTATTTCCTACGGTTCCTGAATTATCCAACTAAGTCTACTATTAAGCATTTCTCCAGGAGTTCCTGCTTGGACTCTTCCTGTTCCTTCTGGACCTTCTAAGGACATAATTTGTGGATTTTTTAGCGATTGCAAATTCACTAGCGCCGCCTAGTACCAGAATTCCGAAACACGTGTCCCGTTTTATGTAAGTCTATGTCATACTGATCAACTTTGCCGAAGACACCAACTTTTTAAATTATTGGATTCTGAGATATGAGGTTTTAAAAATTTACATGCTCACTAGCGCCGCCCAGTGGAGGAATTTCGAACTTCGTAACTCATCATCTGTAAGTTATTGGCGTATCCAATATTTTTTCCGAAGACACTATTACTAATTATCAGGGTCTTGAGCTGTCGCATATCGTAACGTTTGCTTGTCAACCTGATATGGTTCCTGTAGTGCAATTTAGCATCAAACTGTTGGTGGCGCCTCTAGCGGCCAAGTTACCAACTAATCATTTGAACCAAAGTTCTACATGGTAGATCTTTTCAAGCCCTAAAACTTTGCCGAAGAAAGTATTGCGCTATCTCTTAACACACCCGAGATAATTGGCCAAACCCCCGAAAAGCCCAAATACCATAAGCTTAGTCTCCTATTAAGCGGATTCCAATTGGCTTCTTTAACGATGTTGAGATAATTCGATATTCTAAATCTGCATGTCAAACTGAGCTGAAATCCAAATTTTCATGAATTTTGGAGCCCGGGAACCTATTTAAAAATCAATTTGAAGTTTGTATGGAAGCAATTTGTCGAATCACCCCTCGTCGCTGTTTGTACTGGGTGGAGCTGTCAAACAGTTGCCCAGCTGTCAAAAGGTGGTTTCAAAAAATCTCTTTGAAATTGATTTTAGGCACCAAAATAAGGTTCTAAAAATCTGAAAAAAATCATAGTGGCTCAGAAAAAGGTGCTCTTTCGTATAAAATCAAAAAATCAATACATTTTTCATAATTTAAAAACCCGATTGCGCCCCCCGACCAGTGATTCAATAAGAGTATCGACTGTACAATGATTTGTAAACCACAGACAAACAGACGTAACTCTTAGAGGAAATTCATCAAAAACTTTTGCCTGGGGTCATTTTCATGAGCACATTGCCATCTGTTGGTAGAACCGCGCGCGACACTGTCGACCATGATGGATTTCGCTTTGACGTTTTGCTGACACGCACACTACTACACAAATTGCCTGTAATTTTCGTTTGCATCATTCAGCAACGTGTACACTGGCAAACGTCAAAGCGATCGAACACTAGCGCATCTGGTGGAACGATCGCGCAAATCAAATTAAATTTGAATTGATCGTTAAATTCATGTGTCAAGCCGTTTTGAAGAGTGCTACGTCTGTTTGTCTGTGAGTAAACCATCACTGCAGTTCAAAAATGCATTGAAAATATTTTAAAATTTAAATCTTCAAAAGTATCTTTAAAAGAATATGTATGACGGACTTACCCCATAGGGGCGACGGTCTTACCCGCACAGAATTAAAAACATCAATATTTAATATGGTTGTGTTATGTATGTACATTGTTCGTTAGAATAAACATAATTTGACAATTCTAACGCACAAGTTCTAGAAAACACTAGTGAATCAAATATTCTGCGTACTGAAAATATCAATTTACGTCTTACAGTATGACCCATAAAAAAATGCGACATTCCATTTTTTTTTGCAGTATTTGATGATTTTTAATGAAATAATCCCAATGAATTAAAATTTTTTGGATTAGGATACAATAAGGAGGTCATTGTCATACAGGATCTCTAAAATTTTTGCAAAATATTCATTGGTTACGTATATGGGATACCTTATAATTGTTAACAATTTCTAAATAAAATCAAGTTTTCCTATAATTTTCATAGCAAAATGAACTAAGATAAAAACTTTTAAACACATGGAAACCATGAAGAAATATGTACTCTTTAATACGCCCATGTTTGAAAAATATTTTAAAAATAATTTCAAATGTTTAGGAAACAAAAACTAAAAAAGGTGCTACATATTAAAAACCGTATTTAAGATAAATTAATAAAAAACTTAACACTGTTAGAACATTTTTCAAAACATTTTTTTGTCGATGAAGGCATATAGACCTACCTTTATGATAGGTACAAATACTATGTACTTAAAAACAATTTCATGCTTAAAACATAATATTTTCTAAAAATTATCATTTGTCAAATAATTCAATTTTCACAAAATGTCTCTTAATTTATAAGTTAATATTTTTTTCGTGCTTGTCCGACGAACCAACCAACTCCTGAAGACCTTATCCAGCCATAAAAGTACTATTTTGAAAATAAAATTTGATTGAATGTGATTGAAAGCAATTGAAAGAAAATTATATCCTTAAAAAAACGGCCTCTGGCGCGTGGACGATTTCGACATCCATATGTTCAACGTTATATTTCCGAAGGTATTTGTATGGAATCAGTCTATGTTCCTTTGCCATTATAAGATTAGTGGCTCTACTGTACTATCCAATAGATACATGCGAGGTTAATCAGTTCGAAGTAGGGGAACGATGACTTTTGAAACTGTCGCATTTTTTTATGGGTCATACTGTACATTTATTTTAAAAACTCCAAATGCTTAAGGTGACGGGATTACCCCTTCCTCCCCTATGAGTCGTAGGTCGCGCATTCTTCATTACACCAACAAAACTAGCCATGAAAATGTTTGACACTTCTGAGGTCATTTTGACAGACCACACACATGCAGGAAAAAGACGGATCATGTATTCTACTTTATCGATCTTGTTGCCGTCCTTTTCATGCTCATGTTACATCTGTCAAAATGACCTGTGAATTGTCAGGCATTTTGAGGTTGAGTTCGTTGGTGTAATAAAGAATTCCTTGAAGTTCGGTAGTCGTGATAGTGGATCCGCCATGTTTGCCTTACCGGAAACGTGAACAATTTTGAACCGAAACGACTGCAATCTCAGTGCCCATCGCTCAATGTGCGAGCATTGCTTACGCTTGGATCCGAAAATAACCTTCAAGGACTCATGGTCGGTTACGAGTTTGAATTCCAGGCCTTTAAAGTACGCTTCCAGTCGCTCAGTAGCCCAGACTAAAGCCAACGCTTCTCGTTCATTTTTGAGCGTAGACCTTCTCCGCTTGTGACAATCCTTTGCTTATGTAGCAAATGACTCGCTTCTGCCCTTCTCGTTCTTGCAGCAACACCGTTCCTAGGCCAACTGGGCTTGCATGAGCTATTAGAATTGTTTCGTCATCCGGTGAATAATAGCCCAGATTGCGAGGATTTGCTATTTTCTTCTTTCACTCATTCAAAAGCTGCTGTGTGTTGCTATCTCCACCTTAAACGAACGTCCTTGTGCAGCAGTTCTCGTAAGGGTGCAGTCAGTGTTGACAGATTCGGAACAAACTTTCCCAAACAATTAGTAAGACCGAGAAAGCTCCGTACCTCCTCAACCGTCGACGGATTCCTGAAGTTGCGTATGGTTTCTACCTTATCGTCGGCTGGGGTAATACCATCACCGGTGAGCCTGTGTCCCTTAAATGTGACTGCTTCTCTCCGGAATTCGCATTTTCTTTCGTTGATGGTTATGCCATGCTCCTTCAGACGATTCATTACCTCGGTCAACGTTCGATGCAACGTAGATGCAAAAATCAAAATGTCATCAATGAA
Organism: Aedes albopictus; assembly: GCF_035046485.1. NCBI lineage: Eukaryota > Metazoa > Arthropoda > Insecta > Diptera > Culicidae > Aedes > Aedes albopictus. Next base: position 45,154,496 of record NC_085136.1, read on the forward strand.
GACCTTTACATCCGTAATTCCAGCCAAAATACATTCGATGACATTTTAAAAGACTTCCGATGCACAACACATACCAAAATTCAAACGCTTGTAACGAAAATACCCGTTATAAGTGGCAAATATCGTTATTCCTCTGGAGCCTTCTGCCATTTCGACCTGATGGAACGCTTTGTTCAGGTTCTTTCTTCGAAAAGATCTTGCAGTTGTTCAGTTACGGAATTATGTCATCAAACGTCGGTAAAGGATGGTGTTGGGGTACGATGGCCTTGTTTGCATCTCGCATGTCGACGCATAGTCTCACTTCGTCTTTGTTTCCTGGTTTCGGTCTTACGACAAGTCTCGAACTCCACGGTGAATCTAGTGGAGTAGGCTCGATTATGTCATGGCGTAGGTGTTACTGTATTTCTTGGTCCACCTTTGGCTGTAATGGCATTTGAATTCTGCACTGCGTATGTTGAACCGGTTTGATATTCGGATCGACTTCGATGGAAACTACTACTCCTTTGACTTTACCTATTTCAGGTTCGTGTTGTTGTACAGGACAGATCGATGTATTGATTCTCAAAATGTCTAATCCCGTTGCTGCTTTACGTCCCAACAAATTCGAACCGCTTTCCTTGACGACGTAAACTCGATCGCAGATAGACGTCTTCTTCGTGGATATTTTGGCAGTAAACATTCCTTTCTCGGTGAGCTGATAGTTACCGTACGTCAGCAGCTTCTTTCCTACCTGCCGTGTCTGCTGTTCAACCTTCACCTTGTTCGATTTCAGATATTCCCACGCCGATTCGCTGATAACATTCACACCTGCTCCTGAATCCACAAGCCAATTCAGTTTTACACCGCCAATCGTACAGGAAACTTTTTCGTCTATGTCAGGGTTAGTAGCGAAAACGTAATTCACGCTTTCTTCGTCGTCCTCATCCGAACCATCCTCTTCTAATTCGTCGCTAGTAGAATCTCCACTGTTGATTTGTCGTACCTTATCCTTCCGGCGATGTGAGCAGACTTCCTTCCTTCCCTTTTATCCTGCACTTTCCTTTGTATTGGTTTTACAGCAACTCCTGAAATGCCCTATCAGATGGCACTTCTCGCATCGCTTGTCTCTGGCTGGACATTCGTCGTCATTTGCATAGTGTCCGCTTCTACCGCACCGGAAGCATTCTCCTCGTAAGCCGGTTGATACCCGATGGACCTCCTCGCTTCTTTGTAGATGTTTCTTGTGCTTCTCGATCGTCTCCAAAGAGCGGCCCAGCTCGACCGTCAGCGATAACGCCATGTCTGCTTTGGTCAGGATTTTAGCCATCAGGTCATCCGAAAACCCCTTTTCGAATATTTACTCCTGGATGGTTACCTCCAGCCAGTCACCATACACGCACATCTGGCTTTGTTATCGTAGCCGTAGAACAAACTTCTCGAACGACTCATCCGGTCCTTGTTCCAAGTTTCAAAATATGTGCCTTTCACGGGGTAGGCACTTAAGAGGCAAAAAATAATCGCCCAAAAGCTTCATCGCTGCTTTATAAACGTCGGACCCATCCGACACATCTAGGTCTTCTTCTCCTTTTAGGTTGAAGTAGATGTCCTGCACGTCGCTGCCTACATAGTGGAGTGAATATGACCTTTTTCTAGCTGCGACGGTGACGTTGTTCACTTTGAGAAAGATTTCGAACGGCCGTTTCCATTTCTCCCAGCGACATGACACGGTCGACGTGTCGCTAGGATCAAACTTCGACACTGCAGATCCAGCCAATCCATCCATATCGAACCTTTCAATGGTTCCTTCGTTCTGTTTCGCGCACTGTTCCGGATCACACCAGCTTGTTCACAAATTTCACGTCAACTTTCGACTCGAATTGAATCGATTTTTCGATGACCGCGATGACGAGGCTCTAGTTCACCTCCGTCGCCAAATGTTACCGTGATTTCCCTCCCGTGTTGCCAGTTGACTTATCCGCATTTAACACTGAGAAACAAAACTAGTCCATAATTCCCGATTAAACTTCCAACCACCACGAAACTTGGGATAGTATTGCGAATATTTTGTAAAGTTTTTCATTCGTCGTGCAGTTTGCGCGCTGGGCAGTTACGCGCAGCTTCATTTAAGTTGCGCGCAGCCAATCAGAATCGAGAAACCAAACGCCTCCGTTGCGCGCCAAAGCTACATAGAGCACGTTCCCATTGTCTGCGACCAAAACAAACATCGAAGCGTCGTGACGCTCGCCCATCGGCTGATTGTTGTGGTTGAGAATTTGCGTGGAAGGGTGATTTAACTCATTATGGTCCCTGTTGAACTTTGTTTTAACGAACGAAAATCAAAACAAATATTTATGTAATTGACCATAATTTCATTGAATTTGCTTCTAGCTGTTGCGCACAGTCTTGAGCTGATCAGTTTTAAGCAGAGCTAATGCGGACACTGTCTGTTACATGAGATTTACCCTGGCGCACAACTGACTGACAGATTTGTAAAAGTGTGAAACTAAGATTATTCTTGCAAGGCGCAATATTTCGGCATGGCGATTTTTATGCATGGCGACTAAATTGCAGTGCGACTGTAATCCGCCAAAAAGTATGTAAGCGCCATGAGCAACATGCTATTAAAGCGCTAATAACACGAAAACTTTAACACATACTATGACATACATGATCATAAGTAACAAGCATGCAACGCTTGTAGAAACAATAATGAAATATTTCAATATCGTTAACATAAACACAAACAAAAATTTCAATAACTTTTAGTCTGTTGATTTAATTTTCTTTTCGATTACAGTGTGTCCTAGTAGTTCAAAACCCTATCTGAATGATTCCTCGTTAAACCCAAGGGTCAATCATATGACGGTTTTCTTTCCCAATAATGTTTTCGAACTCATCAGTTTTCATTGTTTTATTGTTTAATCATATTTCGCACAAGGGGTCCACCATACGTCAGTAACGTTGGACAGTCGACTAACGGAATACCACATGCACTAATTTGCCGGCTCTACCAAGTACAATGGACCCCCTTAAAACTGTTACACGATTATGATAACGACGTAACATGACATTCCCGACCTGAAATTCGGAAGTGGATTTACACAGTTAATCCTCGTGATGGTTGGATATGTTGCTATCACTCAAATCTCTCTCGTGAGCACTCACAATGCACTCATCCGCTACTTTGCTATACATAAATTAGTATCGTTAACATTAAAAAAATCGATAATACATATCAGTAGCAAACCGGGCCTCTGCCTCTCTCTCTCTCAGTCGAGTGAAGTGATGTTTCAGTTCCTTAGACTTTCGGCTTAGCAGTATATCTAGTAGAGTTGGCCTCAAACGTTGGAAAGTATGTACAATATAAATATAGCCTACAATCGGAAGTGCCCGCACTTCTTAACGGGTTTCGGGTTTCTCGTCGTCCTCCATCGCTGGATTGCTGTGGCCACTGGAGCGTCGCACCTTTTCACCGGACAGCATCCGCTGAATTTCCGCCAGGGTGATGCCCTTGGTTTCCGGGACTATGAAGAACACGAATACGGTGCCGAGGAGTGATAGGCCGGAGAACAACCAGAACACTCCGGCGATGCCGAGGGCATCCCGAAGGTTGGTGAAGACCTTCGTTACGAGGAAAGCGAGCAGCCAGTTGAACACACCGGCCAGAGGGCTGACGTAGGCCTTGACGTTGTTGGCGAACAGTTCGCCGACCATGAGCCACGGAATGGGTCCGAAACCGATGGAGAACATGGCAATGAACAGGCACACGGCCAGGACCGGGAGCCAGCCGAGGTTTGCCACCTGGGAGGCGTCGTCTTCCTTGAGCTGGAAGTACACGGCGAGGAGGATGGTGGAGACGGCCATGAAGAAGTCCGAGATCATCAGCAGGATTCGCCGGCCGGTTTTGTCCACGATGAACGTGGCGAGGAGTGTCGCAACGACCTGGATGACTCCGACGATGATCGTGGCCGCGGTGGCTTCCAGTCCGGTGTTGGCATCGTCGAAGATGGTCGTGGTGTAGAAGATGACGGCGTTGATACCGGACAGCTGCTGGAAGAACATTAGGCCAAGGGAGATGATCAACGCCCGGATGGTGGCACGCTGCTTGAAGCCCTGGACGAAGGTGATTTTATCCTCGCGAATTTTTGCGTCTTCGGCTTTCAGTTCTTCGATTTCGGCCCGTTCGTCGTAGCGGTTGCCGCGGAGCCACTTGAGGGATTTGGACGCATCGTCCTCGCGATTTTTTTCGATCTAGAAAGAAAACGGAATGTTGGGTTAATTTGAATGAATTATGTTTTGAACATTGGCGGAATCACTGTAAGGATTTTTATTTTTCTACTCTTTTCCAGACGGATTCTCTCCAAGAATCTTGAAGGATTCTCAACAAGAATTCCGAAAAATTCCCTCCAAGAATCCTGAAGGAGTCTCTCCAAGAATCCTGAAGGATTCTCTCCGAGAAACCAGAAGGATTCTCTCCGAAGAATCCGGAAGGATTCTCTCCGAAGAATCCGGAAGGATTCTCTCCGAAGAATCCGGAAGAATTCTCTCCGAAGAATCCGGGAGGATTCTCTCCAAAGAACCCGGGAGGATTCTCTCCGAAGAATCCGGGAGGATTCTCTCCGAAGGATCCGGGAGGATTCTCTCCGAAGAATCCGGGAGGGTTCTCTCCGAAGAATCCGAGAGGATTCTCTCCGAAGAATCCGGGAGGATTCTCTCCGAAGAATCCGGGAAGATTCTCTCCGAAGAATCCGGGAGGATTCTCTCCGAAGAATCCGGGAGGATTCTCTCCGAAGAATCCGGGAGGATTCTCTCCGAAGAATCCGGGAGGATTCTCTCCGAAGAATCCGGGAGGATTCTCTCCGAAGAATCCGGGAGGATTCTCTCCGAAGAATCCGGGAGGATTCTCTCCGAAGAATCCGGGAGGATTCTCTCCGAAGAATCCGGGAGGATTCTCTCCGAAGAATCCGGGAGGATTCTCTCCGAAGAATCCGGGAGGATTCTCTCCGAAGAATCCGGGAGGATTCTCTCCGAAGAATCCGGGAGGATTCTCTTCGAAGAATCCGGGAGGATTCTCTCCGAAGAATCCGGGAGGATTCTCTCCGAAGAATCCGGGAGGATTCTCTCCGAAGAATCCGGGAGGATTCTCTCCGAAGAATCCGGGAGGATTCTCTCCGAAGAATCCGGGAGGATTCTCTTCGAAGAATCCGGGAGGATTCTCTCCGAAGAATCCGGGAGGATTCTCTCCGAAGAATCCGGGAGGATTCTCTCCGAAGAATCCGGGAGGATTCTCTCCGAAGAATCCGGGAGGATTCTCTCCGAAGAATCCGGGAGGATTCTCTCCAAGAATCCGGAAGGATTCTCTCCAAGAATCCGGGAGGATTCTCTCCAAGAACCCGGGAGGATTTTCTCCAAGAATCCGGAAGGATTCTCTCCAAGAATCCGACAGGATTCTCTCCAAGAGTCCGGCAGGATTCTCTCCAAGAATCCGGCAGGATTCTCTTAAAGAATCCGGCAGGATTCTCTCCAAGAATCCGGAAGGATTCTTTCCGAAGAATCCGGAAGGATTCTCTCCGAAGAATCCTGAAGGGCTGTCTCCGAAGAATCCGGAAGGATTCTTTCCGAAGAAATCTGAAGGATTCTCTCTGAAGAATCCTGAAAGATCCTCTCCAAAGGATCCTTACGCATTTTCCTCGAAAATTCGAAAGGATTCTCTCTAAGAATCCGGAAGGATTCTCTCCAAGAATCCGGAAGGTTTCTCTCCAAGAATCCGGAAGGATTCTCTCCAAGAATCCTGCAGGATTCTCTCCAAGAATCCGGAAAGATTCTCTCCAAGAATCCTGCATGATTCTCTCCAAGAATCCTGGAGGATTCTCCCCAAGAATCCTAGAGGATTCTCTCCAAGAATCCTGGAGGATTCTCTCCAAGAATTCGGGAGGATTCTCTCCGAAGAATCCTGGAGGATTCTCTCCAAGAATCCGGGAGGATTCTCTCCGAAGAATCCGGGAGGATTCTCTCCGAAGAATCCGGGAGGATTCTCTCCGAAGAATCCGGGAGGATTCTCTCCGAAGAATCCGGGAGGATTCTCTCCGAAGAATCCGGGAGGATTCTCTCCGAAGAATCCGGGAGGATTCTCTTCGAAGAATCCGGGAGGATTCTCTCCGAAGAATCCGGGAGGATTCTCTCCGAAGAATCCGGGAGGATTCTCTCCGAAGAATCCGGGAGGATTCTCTCCGAAGAATCCGGGAGGATTCTCTCCGAAGAATCCGGGAGGATTCTCTCCGAAGAATCCGGGAGGATTCTCTCCAAGAATCCGGGAGGATTCTCTCCAAGAATCCGGGAGGATTCTCTCCAAGAATCCGGGAGGATTCTCTCCAAGAATCCGGGAGGATTCTCTCCAAGAATCCGGGAGGATTCTCTCCAAGAATCCGGGAGGATTCTCTCCAAGAATCCGGGAGGATTCTCTCCAAGAATCCGGGAGGATTCTCTCCAAGAATCCGACAGGATTCTCTCCAAGAGTCCGGCAGGATTCTCTCCAAGAATCCGGCAGGATTCTCTTAAAGAATCCGGCAGGATTCTCTCCAAGAATCCGGAAGGATTCTTTCCGAAGAATCCGGAAGGATTCTCTCCGAAGAATCCTGAAGGGCTGTCTCCGAAGAATCCGGAAGGATTCTTTCCGAAGAAATCTGAAGGATTCTCTCTGAAGAATCCTGAAAGATCCTCTCCAAAGGATCCTTACGCATTTTCTTCGAAAATTCGAAAGGATTCTCTCTAAGAATCCGGAAGGATTCTCTCCAAGAATCCGGAAGGTTTCTCTCCAAGAATCCGGAAGGATTCTCTCCAAGAATCCTGCAGGATTCTCTCCAAGAATCCTGCAGGATTCTCTCCAAGAATCCGGAAAGATTCTCTCCAAGAATCCTGCAGGATTCTCTCCAAGAATCCTGGAGGATTCTCCCCAAGAATCCTAGAGGATTCTCTCCAAGAATCCTGGAGGATTCTCTCCAAGAATCCGGGAGGATTCTCTCCGAAGAATCCTGGAGGATTCTCTCCAAGAATCCGGGAGGATTCTCTCCAAGAATCCGGGAGGATTCTCTCCAAGAATCCAGAAGGATTCTGTCCAAGAATCCGGGAGGATTCTCTCCAAGAATCCGGGAGGATTCTCTCCAAGAATCCGGGAGGATTCTCTCCAAGAATCCGGGAGGATTCTCTCCAAGAATCCGGGAGGATTCTCTCCGAAGAATCCGGGAGGATTCTCTCCGAAGAATCCGGGAGGATTCTCTCCGAAGAATCCGGGAGGATTCTCTCCGAAGAATCCGGGAGGATTCTCTCCGAAGAATCCGGGAGGATTCTCTCCAAGAATCCGGGAGGATTCTCTCCAAGAATCCGGGAGGATTCTCTCCAAGAATCCGGGAGGATTCTCTCCAAGAATCCGGGAGGATTCTCTCCAAGAATCCGGGAGGATTCTCTCCAAGAATCCGGGAGGATTCTCTCCAAGAATCCGACAGGATTCTCTCCAAGAGTCCGGCAGGATTCTCTCCAAGAATCCGGCAGGATTCTCTTAAAGAATCCGGCAGGATTCTCTCCAAGAATCCGGAAGGATTCTTTCCGAAGAATCCGGAAGGATTCTCTCCGAAGAATCCTGAAGGGCTGTCTCCGAAGAATCCGGAAGGATTCTTTCCGAAGAAATCTGAAGGATTCTCTCTGAAGAATCCTGAAAGATCCTCTCCAAAGGATCCTTACGCATTTTCTTCGAAAATTCGAAAGGATTCTCTCTAAGAATCCGGAAGGATTCTCTCCAAGAATCCGGAAGGTTTCTCTCCAAGAATCCGGAAGGATTCTCTCCAAGAATCCTGCAGGATTCTCTCCAAGAATCCTGCAGGATTCTCTCCAAGAATCCGGAAAGATTCTCTCCAAGAATCCTGCAGGATTCTCTCCAAGAATCCTGGAGGATTCTCCCCAAGAATCCTAGAGGATTCTCTCCAAGAATCCTGGAGGATTCTCTCCAAGAATCCGGGAGGATTCTCTCCGAAGAATCCTTAAGGATTCTCTCCAAGAATCCGGGAGGATTCTCTCCAAGAATCCGGGAGGATTCTCTCCAAGAATCCAGAAGGATTCTGTCCAAGAATCCGGGAGGATTCTCTCCAAGAATCCGGGAGGATTCTCTCCAAGAATCCGGGAGGATTCTCTCCAAGAATCCAGGAGGATTCTCTCCAAGAATCCGGGAGGATTCTCTCCAAGAATCCGGGAGGATTCTCTCCAAGAATCCGGGAGGATTCTGTCCAAGAATCCAGGAGGATTCTCTCCAAGAATCCGGGAGGATTCTCTCCAAGAATCCGGGAGGATTCTCTCCAAGAATCCGGGAGGATTCTCTCCAAGAATCCTGAAAGATTCTCTCCATGAATCCGGGAGGATTCTCTCCAAGAATCCGGGAGGATTCTCTCCAAGAATCCGGGAGGATTCTCTCCAAGAATCCGGGAGGATTCTCTCCAAGAATCCGGGAGGATTCTCTCCAAGAATCCGGGAGGATTCTCTCCAAGAATCCGGGAGGATTCTCTCCAAGAATCCGGGAGGATTCTGTCCAAGAATCCAGGAGGATTCTCTCCAAGAATCCGGGAGGATTCTCTCCAAGAATCCGGGAGGATTCTCTCCAAGAATCCTGAAAGATTCTCTCCAAGAATCCGGGAGGATTCTCTCCAAGAATCCGGGAGGATTCTCTCCAAGAATCCGGGAGGATTCTCTCCAAGAATCCGGGAGGATTCTCTCCAAGAATCCGGGAGGATTCTCTCCAAGAATCCGGGAGGATTCTCTCCAAGAATCCGGGAGGATTCTCTCCAAGAATCCGGGGGGATTCTCTCCAAGAATCCGGGAGGATTCTCTCAAAGAATCCAGGAGGATTCTCTCCAAGAATCCGGGAGGATTCTCTCCAAGAATCCGGGAGGATTCTCTCCAAGAATCCGGGAGGATTCTCTCCAAGAATCCGGGAGGATTCTCTCCAAGAATCCGGGAGGATTCTCTCCAAGAATCCGGGAGGATTCTCTCCAAGAATCCGGGAGGATTCTCTCCAAGAATCCGGGAGGATTCTCTCCAAGAATCCGGGAGGATTCTCTCCAAGAATCCGGGAGGATTCTCTCCAAGAATCCGGGAGGATTCTCTCCAAGAATCCGGAAGGATTCTCTCCAAGAATCCGGGAGGATTCTCTCCAAGAATCCGGGAGGATTCTCTCCAAGAATCCGGGAGGATTCTCTCCAAGAATCCGGGAGGATTCTCTCCAAGAATCCGGGAGGATTCTCTCCAAGAATCCGGGAGGATTCTCTCCAAGAATCCGGGAGGATTCTCTCCAAGAATCCGGGAGGATTCTCTCCAAGAATCCGGGAGGATTCTCTCCAAGAATCCGGGAGGATTCTCTCCAAGAATCCGGGAGGATTCTCTCCAAGAATCCGGGAGGATTCTCTCCAAGAATCCGGGAGGATTCTCTCCAAGAATCCGGGAGGATTCTCTCCAAGAATCCGGGAGGATTCTCTCCAAGAATCCGGGAGGATTCTCTCCAAGAATCCGGGAGGATTCTCTCCAAGAATCCGGGAGGATTCTGTCCAAGAATCCAGGAGGATTCTCTCCAAGAATCCGGGAGGATTCTCTCCAAGAATCCGGGAGGATTCTCTCCATGAATCCGGGAGGATTCTCTCCAAGAATCCTGAAAGATTCTCTTCATGAATCCGGGAGGATTCTCTCCAAGAATCCGGGAGGATTCTCTCCAAGAATCCGGGAGGATTCTCTCCAAGAATCCGGGAGGATTCTCTCCAAGAATCCGGGAGGATTCTCTCCAAGAATCCGGGAGGATTCTCTCCAAGAATCCGGGAGGATTCTGTCCAAGAATCCAGGAGGATTCTCTCCAAGAATCCGGGAGGATTCTCTCCAAGAATCCGGGAGGATTCTCTCCAAGAATCCTGAAAGATTCTCTCCAAGAATCCGGGAGGATTCTCTCCAAGAATCCGGGAGGATTCTCTCCAAGAATCCGGGAGGATTCTCTCCAAGAATCCGGGAGGATTCTCTCCAAGAATCCGGGAGGATTCTCTCCAAGAATCCGGGGGGATTCTCTCCAAGAATCCGGGAGGATTCTCTCAAAGAATCCAGGAGGATTCTCTCCAAGAATCCGGGAGGATTCTCTCCAAGAATCCGGGAGGATTCTCTCCAAGAATCCGGGAGGATTCTCTCCAAGAATCCGGGAGGATTCTCTCCAAGAATCCGGGAGGATTCTCTCCAAGAATCCGGGAGGATTCTCTCCAAGAATCCGGGAGGATTCTCTCCAAGAATCCGGGAGGATTCTCTCCAAGAATCCGGGAGGATTCTCTCCAAGAATCCGGGAGGATTCTCTCCAAGAATCCGGGAGGATTCTCTCCAAGAATCCGGGAGGATTCTCTCCAAGAATCCGGGAGGATTCTCTCCAAGAATCCGGAAGGATTCTCTCCAAGAATCCGGGAGGATTCTCTCCAAGAATCCGGGAGGATTCTCTCCAAGAATCCGGGAGGATTCTCTCCAAGAATCCGGGAGGATTCTCTCCAAGAATCCGGGAGGATTCTCTCCAAGAATCCGGGAGGATTCTCTCCAAGAATCCGGGAGGATTCTCTCCAAGAATCCGGGAGGATTCTCTCCAAGAATCCGGGAGGATTCTCTCCAAGAATCCGGGAGGATTCTCTCCAAGAATCCGGGAGGATTCTCTCCAAGAATCCGGGAGGATTCTCTCCAAGAATCCGGTAGGATTCTCTCCAAGAATCCGGTAGTTCCTGTCATACAATATACATATAAAATACAGAAAACTAAGCTTAGTACCAGGCTGTACCCTAGTGAGGACGTTACGCCAAGAAGAAGAAGATCTGATCTTAACATAGTCAATGCCAAGCGCTATCAAATTATACTTACAAAGTAGTGAGGACTCTCCGGCATGAAGAAGAAGATCAATCCGAACACAAGCGGAATCACTCCGCAAATGATGCTCAGCACCTGTACGTTCACAGCGGCACCGACTCCATACACGAACAGGATACCGATGGTGACCAGCAGCTGGAAGAATGTTCCCAGCGTTCCCCGAATCGAAGACTGCGCAATCTCAGCTGTATAGGTCGGCGCAGCAATACAGAACGCACCTCCTCCGATACCGAGGAAGAACCGCCCAACCATCAGCATGGCCACGTTGTTCGCAAAGATGATCAGCAACCAGCCGAGCAGCAGCGGCAGAACCATCGTCAACATAGCCCACTTCCGCCCAATCATCTTCATCAGAATCCCAATAGGGAAGCACATCAGCGCCGCACCCAAGTTGGCCATCGACCCAATCCAGGAAAAGTCCTCGGTACTGATCGGGAAGCCGTACTCCTGCTTCTGCACCAGTGGAATCTCCGCCGGCGAGGTCCACCCGAGGAAGGTACCGGCCGCCAGGGCACCTCCGGACGCGGCCAGCCCGGCAATGTACTGTGGCAGCTTCCGGCCGGACTCACCGGCCACGTTGTTCACCACGAAGCTGCTCATCGTTTCGCGCGTCTGAAAAAGGAAAATGGTTCGCAAAGTTAGTCAGTTGTGGGTAATTCTCGATCGGCGTGTAATCCACGCGCAGTAGGTACATCATCATCCGGGTGTAAAGTGGCGGCACCGTATGGTCGTGATCCCGAAGCCGCTGATGGGGCAGTCGCTGCTGGGATAGCTGCAGCGATGAGTGGAGTGCGCTCATCATCGGGATTCGTCATTTACGATAAGATAAAAGTGTTATCTATTCAGCGAGGGTAAACTCAATCAAAGTTTGAATGATCGGTCTATCGATTGCCCACCAACAGTGTGGGGGCTTACGCGATGACGCTCGCTCTCTAATCACATAGGCTATTGTTACGGTTTGGGGGACGATAATTTGATTCACTTTTCAAAGTGTATGCAAAAAAGTAAGAACACCGTTGCCGTAGTTAACTTCTAAATGAGTCGATCAATCAAATGCTTATTCTGTTTGTATAGACATTTGTCAATAAAAATTAGATAAAATGTTATTTTCAATGTTTTGACGCAGTCGACGTAGCGGAGGCAGATACTGATGAGTTGCGAATTCTTTGTATAGTTTATCTTGTTATGGTGAATCGTTTGTTTTTGTTTTCAGTAGTAAGCCTTGTTCGGCTGTGTTTGTGGCCCCTTTTTGCATTCTTCCAATCATTGCACGCATTTCTGTAAGTGTATTACTGAAAGCAACACACATACAGCTTCAAACGATGAATGGCACTCGTTCATTCATGACAGATTTCATTCATTTGCATTTTAGTACAACGTTCCCAGGCGCACTGGCAACACTTGCGAATCGGTGTGAGCATTTCGCGCGCTTTGATCGATGACACGTGCTCGCTGGTTCACATCAATTTTTACAAACTGTGCCTTTAGTTGGTAATGATTTGATTAATTGTAAGTTTAGCATAGTTAGTGATTGTGTTTGGAATATTCATAAAGCTGTAGATTTATGTCCTACAGTAACCACCGAAGACTTGAACTAGCTTTTCACACTCCTGTTCATTTGGTGTTTGGGTACTTCTGTCTATCTTTCAGAGCTTATTGGCAATGAAAAGCTGTCAAATGGCCCGGGCTACAAAGACGAGGTCATCACAGATGCAGCAACTGTGGATCAAGCCACCGAAAAATAGAGGAACCTGAGCATGGCGTACATCGACTACAAGATAGCGTACTTCTCATAGTACTGCAGTTGTAGAAGCTAGACGAGGACGTCATCAGGTTAATACAGCATGCGATACGGATTTGGACCACGTCCCTTAAATTACCGACGGAATACATAGCTGTGTTACGGTCCAAAACTCTCAGCATCAGGAGGAGGATATTCCAAGGCGATACCTTTAGTCCGCTATGGTTCTACCTTGCAATGAATCCCCTCAGCAGAGCACTTAAATAAAGCAAGTAATGACAATCGACTGAAAAGTGGGAAAAGGAGCACAAGAATCATCTACACAATCTTTATGGATGACCTAAGCTTACTGCTGTCATGGTGATGCCTTATATACAATATAACATATAATGTACATAGCATAGTTATTTATTTCTTATAGATTGCTGCGATGCATTTGGCCGTTGGAGACGAACGTGGAATATCGTGCTGACCAGAGAAGTTGTTATAGAGATGCGCGAAGACTGAAACCAAAGGTTCCAATTGAACCGTCACACGTGGTCCCAATCCAACATATCTAAATACCAAGGTAAGATATTCCCGCAAATGTCAATAACGAGACCCACTAACACATTTGCGTTAGTTATGAAAAGTTTGTGATTTTACTCTAGAATGTCATTATTTCTGCAAAATTTGTGAAGTTTTATTAGTTTGAACGTTTCTAAATGCTGTAAAACTATGTTTAGAACCAATTAAAAAAATGTTGTCATTGATTTTCAAATGGCGATATTTTCTGATTTATTGCATGGAAGTCACGTTTTATCTAGTGAGATGCCTTTTAATAATTGCCACTATGATGTGAGAGCCTAATTTATCATAATAGTTTGCTAAATAGTGATGCGCCCATACAAATCTGCACAAATTTCATAACTATTTTTTTTGCTTTTTTCCTTTTCTCTTTAATACATAATAGTTGGAGTATATTACCTTGGTATTTAGATACGTTGGTCCCAATCGAGCAAATTCAAGGAAATAGAAAAACATGGGAAACAAAGCGCAACATGAAAGCACATGAAAGTGTGTTAGTGCAAAGCATGACGTCACTTATTTGCATGGCATCTTATGGACAGATCAGACAAACACGCACGTGAAAACATAATTTTGTTTACCGCAAAAATTGATTGTTATTGGGAGTGATGTAAATAAACATAACCAAAATCTTCTTCGCGCTTCTCTATAACAAATTCTCTGATGCTGACCACGTGGTTTCCGGAGCGGTTTGGGCGCGAACATAAGCTGTTTACGGAATCCGTACAGAGGCTGCATCAATTGTTGCAGCTTTTCACGGTGTCCAGCAACGGCATTCCGATGAAGTTCGGAATGTCGGTGAATCCATCTTCACTGGGGTCAGGTAGTGGATGCCAGCTGCTTCCGCGTCAACGAACAGGAGAAGATTCAGAATATGGTTGAAGGCGAAGCGTACAAATGCCTTGACTTCCTGAAACTCTATTCGCCACACAACGATCAAGAAGGAGCTACAGGACAAGTTCTTGCATCGTGTCAAACGAGTGGCGTTCATCAAGCACCGCATACGCCATCCATAGTCGTCCCTGTCACGCCCAGTATGAGGAAGAGGCGTCACCGTGTTTCCCAGATCCAGCATCTGTGGCCATAATTCTTGGAAAATCAGAACCCTCACGAAATGTACCGCACTGTTTGTGAAGCTGGCCACGGTTACAGCGCCCTGCATCTGGCGCAGAAGGATTACCAGCTGAATTGCGACATCAAGACCGTTGACGAGATGATCGTAACGTGGAAGCAGAAGCAGTTCAATGGGGCGCACCCTCGAGCACATCGATAAGGCAGCGTCGAACGCGCGTGGCTGGTGCGGGGTGACCTCTTCTTGGAAACAGAAGGTTTCTCGATAGCCATCCTGGACCGGGTAAATGCGACGAAGAATTACCAGTGGTGGTATTTACATATAGCACGAAGACGTAGTGGACCGCTGTACCACTGTAGAACGTGCAACTCAGTAAGAGAAAAGATCAAGCATGTCGTTGCGGGCTGTTCAGTGTTAGCTGGATCAGCCTACCTTGATCGTCACAACGAAGTTGCCAAGATTGCGCACCAACAGCTTTCTTTAGAGCACAACTTGATCGTCAGATTTGTAACCTATAGGTACTACAAGTACCAGTTTGACCCAGTTCTGAAAAACAGTTGCATAAAGCTGTACTGGGATCGCGAGATCCCACGGACGTTCTCTTTCGTGTCAACAGGCCAGGTACTGTGGTATAGACAAAAAGATAAATCAAGTAATGCTTATCGACATCGCTGGACCATTGGACCATAATGTCCAATCAACGCTTTTTAGCCAGATAACTAAGTATCACGACCTACAGGAGGAGTTGAAGGAGATGTGGCACCAGGAGGACGTCCACAAGTACAGGTTGTCCTCTCGAAAACTGGAGTTTTGGATCCCCTAATTTCTACTCTTGACAAGCTGGAGTGAATGAAGAATCTGCATAACGTCCTGAAAGCGATGATTCATGGAACCTGTAGTATAGTAAGGAAGTTTCAGAATCATTCCATTCAACTGGATCTCTGCGTTTGCCGCTGAATGTAATATCCGAGATGCCCTCCAAACCATATCGATTGTTCACTCGTTTACACAGCTCGCTGAGTCCCGCAGACCAGGTTATATTTATGCACTTTTACATGATTTATGCATCTTTTTATGCCCTGCATACAAATGATGTAATGATGGCAAATGGCGGTAACCATAACATGTTTATAGAGTTGAGCAGAGGGAGGCTTCAGGGGCGTTTCAGAGGACTACCATGAGATCTTAGAGCGTTTTAAGGGGATCCTAATGAGTTTCAGGTAGGTACCAGGAGATTTCTGAGGGGCATTTCAGAGTTTCTCAGATGCCTTCAAGGACCCCAAGGATGGGATTTCAAGGGCGATTTAGATGACCTCAGAGGCCTCAGGAGTATGAAATGGGTTTCGGGGCTGTGCCAGAGGGTCTCAGGGGCGATTTAGGGAGTTTCAGAGACTATCGGAGATCACAGGGACGATTCAAGGAGGACCCAAGGAGTTTCAGGGGGTACCAAGAAACCACAAGAACGTTTCAAGGGGGTCCCAGGTTGTTCGCGCAAGGGCAGGACCCATTTATTGATGTGATGTTACGGAGTAATTAATTTGGCGGAGTATGCGGCACCTTGCCATTGCAATGGTTAAGTACGGACTGGTTTATTTATTCTTATCGTATACTATACCTACACATACAAATACAGTTAATATACAGTGGACATGACATTTCAGAGGGTCTCAGGGGTGTTTCAGAGAGTTTCAGAGAGTACCAGAAGATTTCAGGAGCGTTTCAAGAGGGCCCCTGGGGTTGTCAGGAACTATTGATAACTCCGTGAAACGCCCTGAGGCCCTCTGGAACTTCCTTGGAACCACCTGAGACCCTACCCAAGTAACACACTTATCACAGAAGAGTCACGGCGGCGGGGCGCAGGTTTTTATTGCGCAGAAGACACTATAACTTACTTCTAGCAAGTAAGTCTATATTTCTTAGATGTTAGTCACAGTGACTTTTGAGCAACAAAAACCTCCGCTGCTGTGACAAGTGTGTTACTTGGGTTTTAAGCATCGCAAAGGTCACCTAGAACCAACTCCCTGAAACACTTCTGACAAACTCTGGAGCCTTCATGGAACCTTCTGAGATCTTTCGAAGTGTCCCTAAGGCCATCTGGAACCTCCCTGAAACGCCTTTGAAACTCTTTGAGACCTCATGGTATCTCCTGTAACTCCATGAAACGCCTCTGAAACTTCCTGATCCCTCATGGTACCACCTGAAACTCTCTGGGACCCCTTGATACTCCTCTGAAATCATCTAAAGCCTGTATCCGCAATAATCGGGACACAGAAGAACGAATGTAGCTCTGTAATGAGTCGGTAAAATTGGCCAAAAAATTAACTGAGAACTCTTTGGTGTATGTTTATTATTTGAGCCAAATTTCATAAAAATCGATGCATTACTTTTAACTATGGATGAAAAACAAACAGACGTGGTTTTAAGCATTTTGTACAATCATGACCAATTTTCATTCGCATAATAGATGGTTCTTTTACGCTACAGTTCAAAGTTCTGTGATGATAATGAATATGAAATTTCGTTAGCAGTTATGGTACATCAACTTTGATCAATTGATTTGAAAGCTACTGGTGTTGGTAAGGGTTAGTGTCAGTGAAAATTTTTCGTGTATTTCATGTACGATGTTTGCATATTCATAACTTTTGAATTTCTCTGGCAATTTCCATGAAATTTTTACAGAAGGTAGTTGATTATGTGTATATTATGCCAGCAACATTTGATGATTATTGGTATAGTACTTTCAACAGTACAATCGAAACAAGGATGCTGACTAATTGCTGTCTAAGGGGCTAAAATCACGTTCAGTCCCAATACAAGTTTCGACTATAAAATTGTTTATAGTGCATCGATTTTTTTGAAATTTTGCCTATGCAACAAATGCAGATTGAAAGGATTGTGTTCAAAATTCCAGCCATTTCCTTTGCCAAATTTAAAAGTTACAGCGCTGGCAAGCAAAACTAGGGGCTGTACAAAATTCAATTGCGCGTGTTCAACTGTTTCATTGCTACAACAAAGAGTACTGTACCGATTCACACGAAATTGTGTAGGTGAAATGAACACATCTTAAGATATTATTAGGCAAAATTTGAACAATTTTAATGTATCTATTGCAGAGTAACAGCTGTGTTTCTGTGTCCCGATTATTGCGGATACAGGCTTCAGTAGCCCCTGAAACTCTCTGAAACGCCTCTGATGCTCCCTGAAATGCCTCTGAGCCCCTCAGGAACATCCCTGGAAGTCGCTAAGATGCTGAGGCCACCGGGAATCCCTCTAACACCATTAGAAGTACCTCTAAGACCTCTTAATGACCCTTGAAACTTCCTGGGACACCCTTGGCATGCCCCCGAGATTTCCTGGAATCTTTTTGAAACGCTTTCCGGATCTACTGGTCGCAGGGAATGAAATTATCGATCACGATCGCGATCATAGAAAACTCTCTCAAACGCATTATCGGCGAAAAAAGATGTGCGATAAATTCAGACCCGGTTTTCTCCCGAGAATGTGTTATCGCTCGTCCCGCAGCGCTGAAAATGGATTACATATCACCAGCAATGAAGCCGATCTGGTTCGCTCTCTGCACTTTGTTCGCTTTTCCGTATGGCCGTCGCCACCAAAGGTAGCTTTTATGAATCAAATTTCTTCCTCCTTTCGAGCAGTTTGTGTGGTCGCGTGGTTATGGTGCGCACTAAGAAACATTTTTATGGAGGGTCTAGGTTCGAATCCCATAGGCAGCACAATTTTTGTTATTTGCCTCCAGATAACTATCGCGATAACCGGCGAGGAGATAAAGTTGGATTGCGAAAATGGCAAGAGCGATTTCCAGTTTTCGGCTATTTTTAGTCGTGGACAACAGCAGCGAACAATAAACATTCCTCGCTGGAAAAGGGATCGTTGAATTGTTCGGTTGCTTTGAAAACGCCGATTTTCGTCTCAATTTGCTGATAATTTCATTCCCTGCTGGTCGCCCCTGAAAACCTCTGAAATTCTCTGGAGTTTTCCTGGAACCCCTTGAGAAGCGTCACTGAGGCCACCTGAAATCTTCCTGAAACTCCCCTAAAAACCCTTGATGCGCCCTTGAGACCTTGTGGAGCCTCCTTGAAACGCCCCATGAGATCTACTGGTACCCCCTTAAACTTCCTTAAACGCCTTTGAGATCCATTGATGTGCTCATAAGGCCACATGGAACCCCCTGAGACGCCCTGTAACGTCCTTGAAACCCTATCGGATTCCCATGAAGGCCGCTGAAAACCCCTTGAAGCGCCTCGGAGGCTTCCAGGTACCCTTTCTAGAATCTGTTGGGACTGCCTGAAACGCCCCTGAGATCTCCTGGTACCCCCCTCAAACACCTTGACACGTCCCTGAGATCTCCTGATAGCCGCTCTGAAAATCCTTAGAATGATTTCTGGAAAATCCTCTTTTCAAATACCTGAAAGATTTTCTAGATTTTCTGCATTACAGGAATTTTTGGAAGAATATGTGGACGTATTTCTGATGGGCTATTTGAAGAAACAAAAAGAAATATTTCTGGAAAAACATTTTAAGGGATTACCGCAGAAATTCCTATGAAAAAGTTTTGGAGAAATTTCGAAATGAAATACATTCTGAAAGATTCTGTAGAGAAATTCCAAGAAGTATCTTTGGAGAAAATTCATAGACAGGTGCAGAAGAAAATTCTGAAGGCATTTTCTTTTGTGAATTTACAATAGAATTCCTGGGGAAATTTCCAAAGTAATCGGTAGGGAAGTTCCCCAAAGAATTATTGGAAGCATCTTTGAAGCAAACCCTGCCAAAAAATATGATCCTTATCTAAAGAAATTGCTGAAGGATTCCATTAACTCTCCTTTGGCATTAGGGCCATTTTTTACCCAAAGCGTACACTACAGCAGCGAGTTGCTGCCAACTTGATGTAAAAGAAAGCTTCATGCTTAATTGAAAGAACTGCTAGAAGATTCTCTAAAAGGATTCTTTAGAGAATTCCTGATGGAATACGTGGAAGACTTTATAAACGAATGCCTAAAACTACAAAAAAATGAAGATATTTTAGAGGAATATCTGGAAAAAATGTTGGAGCATTTCTGAAGGAACCACTGGAGGAATTTTTCAAAGGAGAATTTATGAAAGAATATTTTGATAAATTCCTGAAAGACTCCATGAAGCAGGTTTGGAAAGAATTGGGAATTTTTGTTTAGAATCCTTGGAAAATTTTTTGAAAGAATCTCTCGAAGAACTTTAAGAGCAATAAAGGAAACTGTTGAGAAATTTCTGATGGAATCTTTGGATGATTTTTTTAAACTTTGTTCTAAAATACAGTTAAAGCTGAAGTATACAAGAAAAATCCTTGCAAAAAAATCTGGAGGAATCTCCAGAGAAATTTTTGAAGGACACTCGAGAGTATTCGTAGTGAAAATCAATGAAGAAATTTCTGAAGCAATACATGAAATATTCTCTTGAAAAATCCATTCGTAAATTTTTGAGAGGAAGATATTCTTAAAGGAAGCCCTGGAGGAAGGGTGTCGAACCACTTGGGCTGTGGCTGGTATTTTGGAAGCATTCCGCTACAACTCAGTCAATTTCATACCAATCAAGTAGATTTTTTATATATGGTCAGATACTATACATATCTCACCGCGTACAAAAAAAGTCTCAGTTGGTGGCAGAGCCAGGTGCCTAAAATGTATTAGCATAAGTTAAAATACACAAAAAAAAACAAAAAAAAAGGTGCCTAAAACAGAGGAAGCTTCCTGAAGTATATTTTTTGCAGGACTCCATGAAAAAAATTCTAAGGGAGTTCTTGTATATATTTCTGGAGGAATCTCTGAAGAAACATATCAAGGAACTCGATGAGGATTTTTTTTCAATTCTTTCGGCAATATTTCTTTGGATGATCTTGTGGAAAATTCGTTCAATTTTTCAGAAAATAATTTGAGATTTTCTTTAGCAATTTCGGAAATTCTTTTGGGAATGTCCCAAGCAACTTTGAAAAATCTTAAGACAATATTTTGGGGGAATTTTTGCTTAATTCCTGTAAACGCACTTTCGAGAATTAATTTGGGAATATGTTTTGGCAATATTTTAAAAACTTACTTCGGAGACTTCTAAAAAAATATATATATGGAAATACCTTATTTTTTTTTTGGGAAGTAATCACCGTTAACTCTTTTGAAAATTATTTTAAGAAAAACGTGCTAATTAATCTGTTTGTTTTATTTGTCACTGTCTTAAAAAAATTCTTCAGCAATTCTTGTAGGAAATACTAGTTTTTTTTTTTTTTTTTCGTCAATACTTTGGGTAATTTCTTCATTTTTTCACAAATTATTTAAAAATTTCTCCGGCAACTCTTTCGTGGAGTCCTCTAAAAAATCTTAGGAAGTTTCCATGAAAGTTCCGTTGAAATTGACTATCGCCATTTATTTGAAATGTCTTTGAGATGTTCTCCGGTAAGTTATTTGAAAACACGTTCGGAAACTTCTTAATAAATATTAGGTTCCTATTTAAATAATTTTGTCTGGACTTCAGTAGTAATTTACACTGGTAAATTGTTGGAAATTCCTTTGAGATTTCCTCTGACACATTATTTCGGATTTTGTTATAACTTTTACGGCAATTTCAAAAAGAATCCAACAGAAATTGACTTGAATTTCAAATGATTTGAAAAAAAAAAGTTAACTGAAAAGCAATTCTGAGGGAATTCTATGATTAATTTCAAGAGGTTTTTTTAGAAGGTCTTATTGAAGATTCCATGGTAGATTTTTTAAAGTAACCACTGCAGAAATTTTGTAAGGATTCCGTAGGAGATTTTCATTAAAATCCGTGGAGGATTTTCCAAAAGAACCCATAGATGAACAATAGATGATACGTATGGTTGATTTTTTTTAAAAGAATTATTAAATAAATTTCTAGAGAAATCTCGGGAGAAATTATTGACGGAACCTCTCGAGGAATTTGTTGAAAATTTCTTCGAAGAATTTCTACAGCGACCAATGGAAGATTTTCCAGGAAAATTCCTAAGGAATTTTTAAAATAATTTCTGGAGGAATTTTGGAAGAATTATTTAAAGAATGGAATCCAAAGGAATCAATGGAAAATTTTCTAAAAAAATGCCTAGATAAATTTTTTGATAATCATCAGACTAATTTTTGAATAAATTCCTGGAAATCTTTCTGAAATCCTCTCTGGAGGCTTTTCAGAATAAGTTCCTGCATGAATGAAAAAAAAAAAAAACGAAAGAAACCAATCGAGAACTCTCTGACGATTTTCTTTGAAAAATTTCTGAAGGAATCTCAGGAGCAATTTCTATAATTCATCCAAGAATTACCTTGATATATTTTCATACAGAATCATTTGAGGAATTTCCGAAGAAATTTCTGGTGGAACTTCCAAGGCTATCCCTGGAGAAAACTTCCGAACGAATCCTTCGAAGTTTTTCAATAGACTATTAAAGAGCTCTTGAGGAATCCACGGAGACATTTCCAAAGGAATCTATGGGAAAAGTTCTTAGGGGAAATTTTAGAAGATTTTTATGAAAACCCACCGGAAAAAGTGTGAAGGAATTTCTGAAGAAATTTTTGAAGGATTTGCTGGAGAAATTTCAGAATATAAATCTGGCGAAAGTTTGTGAGCAATCCCTAAAAAGGGGCCATCCATTAAGTACGTCACGGTCCTAGGGGGAGGAGGGGTTTGTGAAAGTGTGACAAGCAATGTATTAAGTATAGGAAAAACCCGTACGAAGGGGGGAGGGGGGGTTGAAAATCCCAATTTTAGCGTGACGTACTTAATGGATGCTGCCAAAAATGAATATAAGATTTTTAGAAAAAATCCTTGTAAGATTAACTGCAACGAGGTTTGAAGGAATTCTTGAAAACATGTTTAAAGAAATGTTAAGAAAAAAATCTTTAAAAGTTTATTTTAAAAGTTTTTTTTTTATAAAACCCCGGAAAATTTTCAGCAGTAATCTCAAGATTAAGTAAGTAAGATTTTCTAAATGGATCTCTGGAGAAATTTTTAAGAAATATATAGAGAAGCTTTTGAAGGAACCCTGGCCGATTTTCTGAAAGAATGAACTGAAGAACGCCCTCTGAGGTCTCTGGAGGGAGTGGGGGGAGTTGTTTTTCATCAAAAGAACTATTCACTCAGTGAATATCTTAAAGTAACATCGAAGAAGTTTGTGCTATCAGTTTCAGATTTTTTTTCAAAACTAACTAGCGTTAGCGTTAGCGTAGTTACGGTATACTTCGTAGATTGGATACTAACGACATTTATGTTCCTTTTTTTCAAAACTAATAGATACACAAACTCTTGACGATCCAGTGAAATGTTTCACATAAAAATCATATTATAGGTGAAGGTTATAAAAAAATCAACGATTGCACTATCATTTTAGTTACAAAATGTGTAATAAGTTGGTGTATGAATAAATGTGTGTATGAAGTTTTACTGCTCACTTGTGGCACCACATAGGTGAATGTCCTCAAAACATAAAACAAATACACCATGATTTAAGACAGAGCCCTTCGCCATATAAGGCAAACCGCACTTCGGAAGCATGTTGTCCATATGTCCAACTGCACTATTTCACTTTCCCTTTTCATTCCAATTAGATAGACAATCCACAACAGATCAATGCAGTTCATGTGCAATAATGCAGGCAGACCCGTCCGTCATTGTCCATTACCCAACCAACCGGTACTCGCGCGCGCGCCCGCAAATGTTAACATAGACGAAACCATTTTTATCGCCCGCCAAGCCAACATACCTCCGACGACGCGATGTCGGATTTGCAGTTGAATGGCCGAACTAACTTACGGTCGCACCAGCAGCCATAACATTCCAAGATATGTCCGTCCATTTATGTTCAATGTTCATGTTCACTCTGGTGTAAGACCTGACCAAGCACAACAGGCGAATCGTGCACTCTTATTTGCAGAAAAATTTACTTCTGCAGTTCAGGTTTCCACTAATCTATTAATGGCCATTATCGCATCGCATACCCGTCCCCTAGCTCAACGAACTTGAATCGCAGAAAAGCGAGTGCACCAAGGCACAAATCACGTCTCGCCGATAGTGAAAAGCTGTCTTTCTTCAGTTAAATCATTGTATTAACTGGCAGCATCAAGTCCGGTGTTCCGTGTAGAGCACGACCACTTCTCTTTCTTTATTAGTTTATGATTTACTCCCTTCGCGTCTGGGTTAGATTTACTGGTGTTACGAGTGGTAGGCTGTGACCATAGAATCATATCATACTTAGTAAAGCCCCATCGCCAGAAAATGTCGAAAACCTTTTGAGTCTGAACCAACGACTTCCAGATGACACTACAATGAACATTAGAACGAAATCAGTGGAGTCGAGTAAAACACCCAACGGGTTTGAAGTCTTTTTCTGGGAAAATAGCCCAAATGTATGCAATCTCATACTTTCAAATTTTCACAGCTAGATGGTGCTGTCTTTAAAAACAACTTTACTCAGAACTTGCAGTTTTTCCTGAGTTCATGAGCATAACACTTTTGAAACTGACATCAACGATGATGATTAAAGTCTTCATAATTCTCCGAAGCCTCTGGGAGTATGAAATCATCACATTCAATGGACTCATCTAGACTTTCTGATGATTTCTGATGCATTCAAGTCCTTAAAACATCTCAAAAATCTTTTCTCGTAGCGTTAAACATCTGGATTTGCAGCAGCAGCTCCACCGCACGCGCGTGCCTTTTTTCTCAGCTTGCGCCAGTTTTGCGGCATTTATTCGCATGACAACCCCGCCGTGCACCTCTGTTATCATTAGCCGCATTTTCTCACGAATCGCGCAGCTCGTTCCACACAGCTGATGATTGAAACAAACCCCGCCCGCTCGCCGTTTCTAATTGGTGGAAATTTTCCACCAAACTCCCCGCCGCCACCGCCGCCGCTAGTGGAAGACCTACCCTTTTCAAAAAGGACTTCACCATCTCGGATCACTTTCTCGCGAACACGTTTTAACGGAAAAATTACTTGGACTACGAACGATCAAGACTATTTTGAACGACTACGACGACCGGATACGACCGGAGTGTTGCGGTGGAACGATCTGCACCGTAGCGCGGTTATACTGGGACTGCCAGTCTGGGTGGTGATCGCGCAATCAGAGCTCGGGTCGGGATTGGAACAGCAGCAGCTCAGCAGCAGAGGCTCGACACGGCGCGCGATGGCTGGACTGTGGCGAACTGCAGAAAATTGTTTACGTGCGAATTCTGCCGAACGTGATGACGACGCGACACGGAGCGATGGGGGAGCACCTCCCCGAAGCTAGGGCTTGGGAAAATGAGTTTGAACCACGCAGTGGTTCCCAATTTGATCGAGGTATGGGAATATATGCTACTCGGGAAGGTGGGGTCATCAAGAATTGACTTACACAAAAACGTATTTATGTAGTATATTGATGAATATGTAGTCTTCTTGGGATACTCTAGATGTTCCAACCTACCCTGAAAATCAATCCTTCAACTCTCCATGAGCAACTTTGAACGTTTTAGCAACAAATAAGAATCATCCAAATTAAGTTGGAGTTCAGATCTTCAGCTCTATACTCGTAACAGTAGTTTTCGCCATACAAAGTAACGTTACATGATCAACTGCGATTACTGTGGTTGAAGACTAACAGATATTATTACACTGGAACCTCATTTTATGCACCTGGCATAAAAAGAGGGCATTCTGTACATACATTAATTTAGGGCTTTAATGAGGAAACTCAGTTCGTGAGAACAGGTCCTGCTTCTAGGTATTTGAATGGGAACAAGGGGACTTGCAAGATGTTTCCATGGAACTGTCCATTTAGGGAGCGTTTCGTCAGGTTTCGTTGACGCTTCAGTTAGCTCCAGAGACCTCAGGGTGTTTCAGGGGGTTTCAGTGGGGTTGCATGGGACCTCTGGGGTATTTCAAGGGGTTTCAGGAAGAGTTGCGATAGATGTCCGTGACGTTTCAAGGGAGTCCCAGGAAGTTTCAGGATCTCCCCAAAGCATCTTAGGGGTGGTTCAGGGGTTCTCATGGGCGTTTCATGGGGTGTCACGGGGCTCCAGGGTGTGCTTCGGGACGCTTTAAAGGGTCTCAGGGATTTCCAGGGTAGTTCTAGGGGGTCTCAGAAGTGTTTCAGGGGGTTTCAGGGTACCAGTAGATCCTACGACCCCCTGGAACTCTCTTGTTACGGCTCTGAGACCTCCTGGTATGCTTCTGAAACCCCTTGGGTTCCCGTTGAAACGCCCCTGAGATCCCACACTGTTTCTAAAGCTCCAATTTCATGACCATAATCATTTGCGACCTGAACAGTTGATTTTACAGGTGTAGTGTCTTCGAAGAAGTTGTTTGGTATATCAGAGCCCTTTTATTGGAAGTATCACTAATGTGATGAATCCACCTAAAAGTGAGACAGAAATTTGATTTTTTTTTTTCATAAGTGAAGATAGCGTGTTTATGTTTTCAGCAAAGTTGTAGAAAATGTTGTTTTGAGAAAACTTTCTGAACAAACATTTGTTCTTCCTACTCAATTTTTAGAGTTGATTTTGTTCGAAGAAGTTGTTTAATAGACAAGAATCCTTCTTTTGAAATTATTATTTTTGTGATCAATTCACCTTGTGGTGACATAAAAATTCAGTTTTTACCATATGTGAATATACTGTACTGATGTCTTCAGGAAAGTTGTATGAAATATCATTATGGGATAACTTGCCGAACAAACTTTTGTCCTATCTGCTCCATTTTGGAAGATATGGAGCATTTTATGTAAACGTCCCCTGAATATCAACTTTTCATTGTAACATTTTTCAGACATTTTTGGAATTTTAAAATATTCTACAAAGTTATTTCATATGATAAAATATATGTTTTCTTTAAAGACGACCAAGTTGTATCTTTAATACTAAATAACATATTTCACAGCTCGATTTCAATGTCAAGGAAGCTAGTGTCCATTGTCCAAAGTCTTGTCCCATTTTGCCTCTGTAAATGTTACAAAGATGTGAAAAAGGCTATTTTTCAAAATAAATTGTTACATATCACTAAAACTATCAAAGATACAATGTTGCCATCTTGAGGAGAAAAACGTATTTTGTCATTCCATATAACTTTGTAGAACATTTAAAAATTCCTAAAAATGCCTGCAAAAAGTTAGAACAAAAAAAAACTTATTTTAACCCTCCAATACCCAATCCCGCCTTAGACGGGGTACAGTTTGAGCATTTTTATAATTTTTGATTCGTTGAAAATATTTTTTTTTATTTTTTGACTGTAATTTAGGACTGTTTTGTATATCTCAAAATTATTTTTGGTGTATTTTAAGGACAAGGTATTTGGAGTACATTGCTCTAAATTTCTAGAGCACCGTTTTTTAGAACCGTTGAACGTATTTGGATAAAAATGCATAAAATGCGTGATGCATTTTAATCCAAATCCGTTCAACGGTTCTAAAAAACGGTGCTCTAGATATTTTGAGCAATGTACTCCAAATACCTTGTCCTTAAAGCGTATTCACATTTTCAAAAATCATTGGAAAATTGATGTTTTAGTCACCTTTCAGAAGTCGTTCTTTATTTTGTATTAAATCGCTACAATTAACATATTTTAAATTTTTTCCAAATCATTCTATTCTAGTTTGATAGTTCATGGGAATCGAATACACTCTAAAATTATTTTCCTTAAAATTACACGGAAAATAATATTTTCTATGAAAAAAATTAAAAATGAAAATATTTCAACAATATTCATAAAAATTCAAAATGTTTTCATCTCAAAAAATCCGTTCACCAAATAGGCTTCCAGGAAAAATATAAAAGTGTGGGGTTTGTTAAAAATAAAAATTAGAAAAATCAAAAACTGAAATTGACGAAATCGAGAATTAAAAAGATTCATCTTCCAAAACATGTTTAAATCGATTTTAGATGACGAAAACTGATATTTATATCAAAATAAAAAATTTGGGTATTAGAGGGTTAAGGGAGCAGTCACAAATAATGGTCCATATCTCTAGAAATTGAGCAGATAGAACAAAAGTTTGTTCTGCAAGTTAGTTTGTTTTAATTTCATTTTCTATAACTTTGCCGAAGACATAAACACGCTATTTTCACTTAAGAAAAAATCTAATTTCTATGTATCTCTCTTTTAGTTGGATTTATCACATTATTGATACTTTCAAAACAAGGGCTCTGATATACATACCAAACCAATTCGTCAAAAACACTAAACCTCTAAAATAAATTTTTCATGACCAATCACGAAATTGGGCCTTTGGAAACAGTGGGAATCCCCCGAAACTCCCTGAAAGGTCCCTATAATGACCCTGACATCCTCTTGAATGTCCTTGAGATCTGCTGGTACCCCTGGCGAATGTCCTGAACACCCCCTAAAGCACCACTTGAGGCCCCTGGAGTCCCATTTAAATGTCTCTGAGATCTACTGCTACCCCTTGAAATGCGCGGAAAATGCCCTTTAAACGCTCCTGAGACCCCTCAAACGCTCCAGAGGGCACATGGGTACCCTCTGAAATGTCCCATAAATCCCATCGAACCCCATGTTTTTAATGCCCGTTATAGGCCTGTACCAATTTGCTGGTACGCTGAAACCTACTGGGAAAAACTTGAAAATTAGAAGGCACAGAATGTTGATTAATTGGCAACCGCGAGTGTTTTAAGAACAAGATATTTGGAGTACATAGCTCAAATTTTCTCCAGCACAAATCTAGAGAACCGGCCATTTGTGCTCGAGCAAATTTGAGCTGAGTACTTCAAATACCTTGTCCTTTAGGTTCAAATAACCATCATTCAATCATCAGCATTCATAAAAAAAGTAGTTTTTTTCGCTCACAAAGCAAACATTGAAAATTATTTCACTGTTTTTGTCTAGATGGTAAATAGGATGCAGTGACAAATTTTTATTACCATTGGATGAACTTTGAACGAAAAAAACTGCTATTGAGTTTTTCAATACGGATGGTGGTTTGTTTCCTCTTAAGAGGTTGGCATCTAAGCCGAAAGAGAGATGGATTTGTGAACATAGGAGTGTTCATGGTGTAGACTCGGAGTCGTTTTGGCTTTTTATTCCTCAGTATCGTTACCTGTGCAGTGGCTTAATTGGTTAAAGCGCTGGTCTAGCGAACACGGAGTCGTGAGTACAGATCCCACCAGAACGTGATTTTTGGTGGTCTGAAATGGCCAAAATTAAATCTACGTGGTTTATATGCAGCCACTAATGGGTAAGAAAAGAGAAATGAGATATGAGAAATGGACAGTGAAAGTAAGCAGTGAAGAGTGAGCAGTAAAGAGAAGGCAGATAGGCGTGTGAAGCAGTGAGAAATGAGCAGTAAGTAGTATATGTGATGTGGCCCTGCGCAAAAAAAAAACGCGCAACCTCAAGCAAAATATGTATTATCAAATGAATCATCAGGAACACGTTCCAGCCTCTCGGGCGATGCACGCGTTTATGCTGATCCAGCAAAAAAGGTAACACATCTACCTCAAATAAAGAGTGCTTTCAGGGTTAAGTGGATTTGTTTAACCCTAAAAGGGATACCTTCATGGCCTCAGTTCCTCACCTCGCTGAGTGTGTTCCATCAAAGACGAGCTCTGAAAGGCGCCTGGGGTCCTATGGACCCCAGGTATCCCTTTTAGGGTTAAAGTTGTAAAATTTGAGTCAAACACGGTTGAGTGTTTGAGTGATCAATTCAGTGAAAAGAAATATGCTCTTTCAAATTTGCTGTTTAAAATTGCACACGAAGGAACGTCTAGGAGGTCTGGCGTGCAGAGGATTGGCCTACCGTCACACGGTCGCACATGCTCCTCGGCTTTGCGCCGAGGCAGGCCTAGTGGTGTTAGAGCTAAGGTAGTAATTGATGGGGTTTGAAGTGTTTGAAGTGTTGAAGATTTCGTTTATCTTGGAGCACTTGTGACATGTGACAGTGACACTTCCCGTGAATTGAAAAGATGTATCACAGCTGCGAATATTTAGGGCCTTTGAAGGTTTGCGTAACCAGCTGAAGTCCAGTAATTTGCAAACGCGAACGAAATCCACTCCATATAAGACGCTGATTCTTCCGGTTGCCCTTTATGGTCACGAGACGTGGACGTCAAAGGAGGTATACCGAAAAGTTATCGGAGTTTTTAGCGTAAAGATCAGCGGACAATTCTCGGTGAGAAACAAGGAAATGGAGTATGACGCATGAATAACGAGTTGTACCAAGTATACAAAGATGCGAATATTTTAAAACGTATAAAATACGGACGACATCAGTGGGCTGGGCACGTAGTGCGAATGTTGGAAGAAAGAAGAGTGAATACAATATTCAGCAGGGAATCAGGTAGAAATCGGCGACATCGTGGACGGCCGCGCGATACCTACACGTTCGGGGAAACTGGAGGAACATTGCCCAAGACCTATGAAGACGGTACTTTACTTTACGCTCGGCGTTGAAGTAAAGTTACTTTGTTACCAACATGGTATCAAAATAGGTAATAATAGGAAAAGGACTGCCATATAACGTTTCGGCTTACTACAGAAATGTTTATCTTCAAGACATTTTATTTTTCTTTTATGCTCCTACTCTAATTTGATCTAGTTCAAACTTTTTTAATCACTAAGATCATACTGAGAGTGTCTGGGACCGATTTCCGGTTGGTCCAGGTTCTTTTCGTGAGGAACAATCCATAAATTACGATGCTTCTGATAAGGAATCCACTTTCAGGATAAATCCAGAGAGAAATAGTAGGAGAAACCCCGTCAGAAATCCCGGAAGAAAATCTTGAATGCATCTCGGAAGGAATCTCGGGAGCAATCCCTGAAAGAATCTCCTGAAGAGTCTCTGAGACGATCCTGGTAGGATTTCTAAAAACAATTCCAAAAAAGGAATGCATGCCGAAAGAGACCCAGGAAGAAATAGGAAGGAATAAAAAGTGTTTTGAAAGAAATAATCAAAAGAATCTCAGAAGATATTCATTGAAATAATCTCGGAAGAATTGTATTAATCAAATCCTTGTAGAATCAATGAAAATATTTCTGAAGCAATCCCCAAGTAAATATCGGGAGGAACACCTGAAAAAATTGTGGAAGGAATCCATAAAAGAATTCCGGGAAGAATTCTTGATGAGCCCCTGAAAAAATCCCGGAAGACCTTAATAAAGGAATCCTGGAAATAATTTTTGTAGGAGTTCCGGAAGGATTAAAAAAAAAACTCGATAGGAATTTTTAAAAAGTGTGTGAAACTTGTAAAAGAACTTTGGAAAATCTTGGAGGAACCTTTGAAAGAATATTGGGAGAGATCTTTGTAAGAATTCTAGAGGAACTCCCTGAGTGAATCCCAGGAGAAAAGTCTCAAGAAAACAGTAAAGCAATCCCCGGAAAAAAATCAAAGAAAAAATATTGTGGAAATTTCGGAAGAAATGCATGAGGGAATCCGGAAAAAAATCATGAAGCAATCTCTAAAGAAATATGTAGAAGAATCTTGGGAGGAATCCCTGAAAGGACCCCTGATGTAATTATTAAAATAATCAGGGGAGAAATTCCCGAGGAATTGATCTTCGATGAATTTCTAAAGAAAATACGAAAACACAATCCGGGAACCAATAATTCGAGTATGAGTGAAATTTTTGTTGAATGAATCCCTGAAAGGATCCAGGACAGCGATCCTTTCCGGGAAGGAATTCTTGATGGAATGCCAGTAAATATCACTGAAGAAATCCAGGAAAAATTATTTGATGGCATCTCTGTTGAATTTTTATGAAGAAATTCCAGAGGCAATCACTAACGAAATCTCGGAAAAAGAAGCCGGAAGAAATCCATAGAAGAATCTCGGGAGAAACCAATAAAGATATTTCTGAAAGAATCTGTGTAGAATTCCAAGAGGAATCCTCGTAGGATCTCAGGAGACATTTCTATAGAAACCCTGGCACAAACCATCAAAGGAATGAACAATTACAGGACAAAAATCCCGGAATAAATCTTTGAAAGAGTCCCTGAGAAAACCAGGTAGAATTCGTAAATATATCTTGGGAGGAATACCCGGAAAATGCTGGAAGAAGGCTTTGAAGAAATCCCTGAAATTATCCCGAGAGAAATCAATAAAGAAACGTCGGAAGGAATCTCAAAATAAATCTCGGAAGAAATCTCTAAGGGAATCCCCGGAAGAATCGTTGAAAGAATCCCTAAATGTATCTTGGGAGGAATCCCCAATACAAGCCCGGTAAAAATAGCTGACGAAATCCCGAGAGGTATCGATAAGGTAATTCTGAGAGGAGTTCCTAGATGAACTCCAGAAGAAATATTGAAATAATGAATCACTGGCAACATTTTTAAAGGAATCCCTGGAAGAAATACCTGAAAGATTTCCATGAGAAATCCAAAAAGAAATCAACGAAGGAGTCTTACAAGGAATTCCATAAGAGCTCTATAAAAAAAACCACAAGAAGAATTGTTGAAAGAATCCCTGGATAAATCTCGTCAAGAGTTATTAGAAGAAATCTGGAAAAATCAATGAAGGAATCCAGGGAGAAATACCTAAGGAATTTCCGGAAGAAATCCCGAGAAGAATCCCACGAGGAATCTGTGATGTAAACCTAAAGACATGAGGGAATACCAAAAGGAATTCCTGGAAGAATCCTTAGAAGAACACTTGAAGGGATCCCATAAGGAATCTCTAGAATTCTCTAGAGGAATTACAAGATGAAGGCTAGTAGGAATCCTATGAGAAAATCATGGAGAATTAAAGGCTGGAATTGATGGATATTTTAAACACGAGTGGTACGATTTTCACGAAGTCCGTTCTGCTATTTGGATTCGCCGATCATATTGATATTATAGTTCGTAAACTTGTGACGATGGTGGAAACGTACATCCGACTAAAGGATGAAGCAAGGCGGGTCGGATTTGTCAATAATGTGTCGATGTCAAAGTACCAAAGTACAAGAGTGCAAAGGGCTTTACACAGCTAATTGTATTCGGTATTTCCAACTTTTTACCGAGATCTCGGCAAAGTTCACCGAGATTCAGTAATGGTTTGCCAAAATCTCGGTAAATTTTTTACCGAGATACAGTAAATATTTTACCGAGATATCAGCTGTTGGATTCTCGGTAAATCGGAATTTAAGTGTGTAGGGTCGTTTATCATGACTTGGCTCTCACATCCTTCACTGAGGACGAACGTCTCAGCAGGACCGGTATAAATAGGTAAACTTACTCACCAGTGTTTCATAAACGATCATACTACAGATATCAAATACCAGAAGCAAAAACACATATTTGGGTAAAATTCCAGAAAGGCGAGGCTTGGCTGCTCCTTTCGAGCCCAACAAAGCGGAAAAGAACGAAAAGTGGTGGAAAAGTTTCAACCCAGAACAGTGCTCCATAAATAAGCAGTGTGTTTCTAACTACATTACAAATTTATTCTTTGACGTCACATTTTCAAGGGGTCTACTTGCGGTTTTGTTTGGGGAACCTCTGGTTTTTTGAAGACGAATCGTCCAGCGGATGCCGAACTTCCGTGCTGCAGTTTGAGGGAGATCTAGTCGCAAAGATCGCGACTGCCGATGGTTGTTGTGGTGCTCGGGGAAAAGATTCTGGTCATCAAGTACGAGCCGGAACGATGACGACGGAGCCGGCCATATCGGTGGCCAAGATGGTGGCCTCACACGTTTACTTGACGGTATCGTTTGGCCGTTCGCGATGAGATGCTGACGTCCGGCTTGGTAACGGTGATTCTCCCACAAAAGGGGGGGGAGGTGTGCTGGCGGTTTTAACATAGAAATTACACACGCGTGCACTACTATTCCGTTCTGGAAACACCAGCCAAAGAGAACTTGTGGGAGTCAGTTTTACCTTTTATAGAAAAATCTGAACTAATACTATAAAGCTCCAGAGTGCGAGGCCGCCATTTTTAAGAATCCAACATCTTGTATGTAAAAATTTGTGTATCCACAAAGGATTCCATTGTGGATACACGATAGATGTTGGCTCTTGTCAGATGCATTAGATGGGATTAGGGTTGCCACATACGTGCTATAAAGCATTTTTATATTTTTTTTGGAAGGTAAAAACGAACCATGTCTGTACTAGTTCCACTTATGCTCCACCTGTGGGTTGAAACCATAAAAGCGAACCGGTTCAAACTGCTCGAAAACGAACGGTCACTCGAACATGACAGATTGCCGTGAGAGTGGAGAAACACTTTCTCATTCTCACACATCAAGTCACTGTATGAGTGCCGCTAACTCAAATGTTTTTAGTGACTTATTTGAGATTTTGGCGTATTAGATTCGGGAATGGGAAATCATGGATTTGTGGTGGCACCACAAACTAATCATAGAACCGACGGTTACAAGTTTTACCGATTTTTTTCGGTAAACAAAACTTATCGGTTAAGATTTCGGTAAAATAATGCCGAAGTCGGTGTTTTTTTAGCGTGTAGAAAGGAATTAACGCGCCCACTACCCCAAATTTCTATCAACGTAATGAACCGAGTGGAATGGATACCACTCCTGCGTACATCAGTGGACACTCAGGCCTTAGTCTAACCGGTGAGGTAAGTAAGTAGGGTTTTTATCTAATTCCCGTCTATCTAAGCACCGACCAATATTGATCGAGTTTATTCTTGCACCTCGCCTAACGTCTCATGGCCAATTTGGTAACAATTACGTATTCAAAAATTATGATATTGTGAAAAAACTATAGTTTCCTTTAAATATTAAGTTTGAATAATTGTTCCTCGTACTTCTTCCGAAATGTTTCCGTCTAGTCCACTTCTATTTCAGGCACAACATGAATTCATTTCCCACCACACCTTCTTCGTGACACTATGGTACGTAGGATTGTCAAAAAATATGATTTGATCGTAGGTGTTTATACGAAAAGTTGGTCAAATTCTTCAAATCAAATCAAAATTAAACGATGATGATGAACAATTCGGCTAGCTAGGTTGCCTTCGTCGTACGTAAAATGTGAAGTTTAGTGTAATTATTCAATATCCAGTACTAAAAAGGCTTGTCATCGGCAGTCTACATCTTTTTGCTTCCAACCAATGAGGCATTGGCAAAGGTTAGTCGGAATATATGTTATGATTGGTGACGAGAATCAGCGCTTTCTAATATTAATGATAAATAATGAAATGACATTCCCCACTAACTGATTGAGCACCACTGTCCAACTTCCAAGGCAAATCCCTTCATTGGTGAAGACAATTCCGGCCCTCAATAAATTGATCGACCGGCTCAATCGAGATCGAGGGAAAGGGCATTTCCCGCACCTTTCAAAGTTGTCGATGTCGTCGTTGTTGTACCAATTGAAACGAGATTGATGTCGCGTCTCATTTATCAACAGCTTCGCGAGAGGATTTCCCATCGTCAGTCAAGCCTTTTACTGTATACAGTTCAAATCGTATATGATGGCAAGTTGCAAGTTGTACGGGGGTTTTCATTGCATTGGTATGCAAAGTCGACCCACCTATACGGTCGTCCGTCAGGTTTATTCGGTACTTCCAGACGCGGTAATCCCGGGTTGGCCTCTCGCAGAGGAACGTGCTTCGATGATATCAGCAAAACAACAACGATGCGATCGGTTTCCGAAATTATGGGTTTGTGCGGTTTCTGGATGGCGCGACTACTGACTGTGGCTGGATGTTTTATGGCTTAGCTGGACTGTAGTTTTAAATGATGACTAGTGATGGTGAGTGCTTGGTCGGATATTCGGTCATATCGGGGATTTCGGGTAGGAAATCTGCATTATAACTGAAACTGAGTAGCAAATGTAATGACAGTGTATCATATTAACAGTTTGTATATTGCACGTAATCGCTGATAGCTATTTTCGAATCTTATTCTGTATATTGGACAATTACAAATGATGAACAGCCGATGTCCACCACAAAGCACTGATCAGTAAAAACAGGAAATTCTAGGATCCTGAGGTGTCGAATCAGACCCAAAGAAACTCCAAGATTGACGTAAGTTGCGAAGATCCTGAGTTGTATCTCTAACCAATTGCTGATCAACCTTGACCACTTGGGAACTTCCGTCCTTTCTAGTAATTTGAAGAATCAAGTCCATAAGCGCCAGGTCTTCAGGACCGAAGTCAATCAAAACAAACAGTTTGTTTACTTCATCTAATAGCCCACCACGGTCACGCTCCAGTCAGTGAACAATTCCAAGCATTCCACTAGTAGTGAGTGCACTTGATCGATTTAGCTCGGTAGCTGGAGCGGAGCATAGCATGATCAATCTTCAGTTCAGTGCATCCGTCCAAAGCGCAGTGCATTGGCAGGTTTTTTTCCATCGTTTGTTTCCCTCCAAGTGCATTTCATTTCACTTTTGCATTCGTTCATCCATGTCCGTACTCCTTTCGATCTACGACGATCACTCATAATGTATAGTCGAGCGTTGCTCGTGGTATACGAGACAAGCTTATTGGCCACTTTTCAAGAGTTACTCCACAAAGTGGCCGGAAACAAACCAATCCAAACATCCAAAGTGCACGTCCAGAAGCAAACAGGCGCATTCGACCTTGACTTTGGAAACAGCTTAGTGGTGTTGATGATGCAGCATAACACCAACTCCGATCATGATACGATCATCCACCTCGATTCAACGATCGCGATCGTTCGCATTGTCCGTAGGGTACCTTACGATCGCATCATTATTCAGTCAGTGTAGTCCTAATGCGTTCATGTTACGGCGTAATCGGCACTTTGTCTACGAATGGGCTACAAAGCACGTGGCCGGCGGGCGTCGTGCTGTGCATGCGGTTTTCAGTAATGCAATTCAACGCTTGTCAATGCACAGCTGAAGTTTGAGGGGGAGGTGTTGAGTTACACGCCTCCGCCGTCGCGTCGCATCTTCGAACTGTGTACACAGATAAAATTTTCATGTAAATTTCGTTAAAAATGGTAAAAAAAAAACAGGGAAACTTTCAAAATATACGCATGTGAAATTACATAACGTTAATGAAAATTTAAATTTCATTGAAGCAGATTAAAGAGCATTTCAGTCTGGAACTGAACATGTGCAAAATTCCATGGTTTGTAAATTTACTGCACTGCCGTTCTAAGCATATCTGTCCCATGTTGATTTTCAGCATTTTTCACTTTTTTCCTCCTAGCGGTATAATTGTATGTGTATTTTTATGTAAACTTGTAAAAGTCCTTAGTTTGTTCTGAAATTTCGAAAATAAATACCAAGCCATATTGTCCCATTGTTGCATTTCCAAGCATATCTGTCCCACTAAAAGAAATACAGTCAAAAACTGCGAAAAGTATACGTGGAAATTTCAAATTTGCGTTGTGTTTCACAGCATAACTGTCCCGCTGGGAACTATTTATTCAAAAATGAAATGATTTTTCGCGTTAAAAAAGGCAACTTCTGAAGTGGAATCATTCAGATATAATCCATTTTTATAGAAATACGGCTGCGTGTGCCGTTGGGGTACTGTATTTGTTCGTCAATTAGAAAAATACGTTATCAACTTTAATCGCAGTTTTCTCAGTTGCACATTTTTAAACATGGTACAGATATGCTTATAACGGCAGTGCACTGATGATGACAGTTTCGGAAAGTTTAGTTACGTTTCAGTCTTTTTCGAGACTCAATACAACATTCTGTTTGTTTTTTTTTTTTTGTTCTCAAATTTAACAAGTTGTGACTAACACAAACTGAATGTAACCAGTCTAGTCGCAAACAAGTGCTGGAAGTGGGTGTGCACAACAAATTGCACGCGCATTAATTGTAGGCACTTTATTGGTCTTAATCGTATGAATCAAAGCGGTCGGCCGTTCGTTGGCGGGGAATACCGAGAACAAAGTGTCAAGTGTTTGCGGTTTTCCTAACCCAACAGCCCAGCACGACGCGGATGATGGTTATCTAGGTGTTTGGCTTGAGTAGATCACTATTGTTGTCAACTTAGAGGTATGTTGGTATGTTAACGACTAAAATCAGTTTACGCCTTCTTTTATGGGATAATTGGTATGCATGTAATGGTTGTTAATTAATTAGCTGGAATGCCACACCTAGTTAACAAGTACAATCTGATTAACGCCGTTTGCTAGATTTAAACAAATATAAGCATATAGCTGTTCTAGCGTTTATATATATAAGATAAGTAAAGTCAATCTCCAGTCTCTTAGAGGTTGACACTCTGGAACGCAATGATAATATTTGAAACTCGAACCTTGAGGAGTCGTTCATAAACCAATGTACTCATAACTCACTCAAGCTCGCAATCTATGTTTTACCTAGTTATAAGTTCAATGACTGTCTAGGAGTATCGCAGTATCTAGTATATCACAGAATTCCTCTTGAAATTTCCCCAAGAATCACTGCAAGAATTCATCCAGGAATTTCTCCAGCGATTTCTCCACGAATTCTTTTAGAGATTTCCCTAGGAATTCCACCAGGGTTTGGTTCTGGAATTCCTCCTAGGATTGCGCCAGGATTTGGAATAGTATTCCTCCAGAAATTCCTCCGGGAATTCTTCCACGGATTCCTCCAGGAATTCCTCCAGAAACTCATCTAGGAATTCCTCCTGGAATTTCTCTAGGTTTCTTTTCAAAAATTTTGCCAGAGATTCATCCAACAACTCATCCTGGAATTTTACCATGAACTCCTCCAGAGATTCCTCCCAGAATTCATCTAGAAATTCCTCCAGGTCTTCCTTCAAGAATGCCTCTAGGGATATCTCCAGGGTTTCCTTCAGGCATTCCTTTAGAAATTCCTCCAGGAGTTCCTCAAGAGATGTGTTTAGAAATTTCTCCATGGATTCCTTCCGAAATTCCATTCGGAATCTCTTCAAAATTTATTCAAGGGTTCCTTTAGAACTTTGATGAATTTTTCCATCATCTTTTCCAGGAGAGTACAAGAGAATGGGATGGGCATCTTTGAATAAATCGACCACGCGAAAAATGATTAATTTTAGGCGTGAAAATTTTACTCGGTTGAACAAGGTTGATTTTTTTCATGTGAGAAGTGTAATTTCTACCGCTAGGTGTCGCGACCATGTCATTTTAATCAATTTCTGACTTCGGAGATGACCTTCTTTTCTTTGGGAGCATCCAAGAATTTCTCCAGGATTACATGAAGATTTTTTCATTACTTAAAAGATTTTCAAAGGAATTCCTCCAGCGGTTTGCATTGGAATACTTTAAGATAATTTTAGAGTTATGAATACGGGAGCTAAGGAATTGAGCATGAGTTCGCCACGTCCTGCGTCCACGAGCTGCGATACTCATCTCATACAGGGACGATACATGCACAGCAAGGAACAACATCGTACCGTAAAACGGGGTATCTTTAATAATGCGGGTAACTTTCATAGTGTGACAGGCATTGTATAGTTTATCTTATAACTATGATTGCTTTAACCAGTTAAGACAAAGGCAAACGTAGATCAATACTATTCATATGAAAGTTTATCTTTGACGTATTTTCTTAAATATGTACTTAAATATGTATTTTATATAAAACTTTTTGTACAAAAATTTAAAATTGTTGATATTTTTGTCATTTGTCAACCTCTTCAAACAATCTGCTATAGGACTTCGTTTCAACTATTTTTTTCAATCAATGGACTCTTATTCTCGATGGATTTATCATAGTAGGTTCCGAATCTGGTCTTGAATCTTTTAACGAATTGTGTTTTTATGAAGTGGAAGCAATTTTGTAAATTGGGACAAAAATCTCCCTACATCGATAAACGCCTAAAAGTATGCAATTCTTTTATAATTCCATTTTGATAAATCTGTGTTGTTCAAAATTTGTTTATAAAACATTCAAAAACTACCCAAAAAAGAAAACTCACCATGAATAGAATTTATTCATATGTTGGTACACCGTTAAACATATATTTTTACAAAGATAATGATTTTTGATAGCTAAATTCACTGTATTTTTTACTTAGTACTTCGCAAATTCATTTTTATACGTTGAATTTACTAAAACATCAATGTTTTCAAATAAAAAAAAAATATCTGAAATATTCTATAAGGCTTCTCTCATCTTGTTCATACTCCTAAGTTTTCAACCTGTGATTATTTATCAAGTTTTTATGTGTTTTTCTGGGCACTATCAAAGTTACCCCAAAATGAAAATCTGATTGTCGCTCATATGGAAAACTAAAAGACGCCTAAAATATTAAGGATAATCGAATCTTTTAATTGAAATTAATAACTGATACCACAGTACTTGTTTTATAAATATAAAATTAGAGGGAATACTATTACATGGAAATATTTTGAGAAAATTCGGTGAAAAACTATCAAAGTTACCCCGTTTTACGGTACACAGAATACAAGAAAACCAAGACCCAGACAACAAGTAATCGTATAAGATGTTGCATAAGATGATGAAGTGAAGGCCATATGCGTGTATGCCTCCCTTTAGGCGCATGTAAAATGTACGCATATCGCCTCCACTTTAACATCTTATACATCATATACGATCACTGGTTGACTGGGGAAATTCTCCAAGAAGTCATCCAGGAATTCTTTCACAAGTACCTTTTAGAAATAATGTAGGATTTTTACAGGAATCTAACACTAAACACTAAAACACTTTTCACTGGACTTTCACAATTGGTTTGCACATACGAACGCCTGGTTATATTCTCATCAATCTTCTTAATGAGAAGATCACCGGATTCCCAATTTCTTTTTATAATCAGCCATCCAAACACCTTTTTTGTTCTTGGATGCACTAGATCATCTTTAAAAATAACTTTTCTGCCACACCGTATCAGAAAAGTATCAAAAATCCATCGATTACGCGGGTATATATTAAACTCTTTACTCGCGGAATGTCTTGGATGACCTTGGGTGATCGTTGGAAACTAGTTTTCTACAGAACCATGCTCCATGA
The DNA here is from genome assembly GCF_035046485.1 of Aedes albopictus. NCBI lineage: Eukaryota > Metazoa > Arthropoda > Insecta > Diptera > Culicidae > Aedes > Aedes albopictus. The sequence goes on from NC_085136.1 coordinate 45,194,617, forward strand.
ACTTGTAGGAGTTGCAACGCATCAGTATTGTAACAATAATTAATTGATTATGTTTGTCGATCTTAAGGCTTTTACTCGCGTAAGTTCTCGGATTACCTAGAACATCTTTGAAAATTACCATACTCTAAGTGTTAAACGTCATAAATGAGAAAAAAAAAATGAAAATTACATCTCTATAGAACCGTGTTTCATAAATCTGTTCGATGTTACATCGTATCAGTAATGTTACAACAATTGATTGATTACGCTAGTAGATCTTCAGGCCTTTACTTGCGGAAGTTCTTGGATGACGTAGAACACGTTTACAGAACCATGCTGCTTGGACCTATAGGCTGTTACACTGTATCAGTAATATAGCAATAACCCATTGATTTCTCTTATAGATCTTAAGGCCTTTACTCGCGAATGTTCTTGGATGCCCTTGAACATCTTTGGAAAGTAGTTTTCAACAGAACCATGCTCCATGGATCTGTAGGGTTTTACATCGCATCAGTGATGTAGCAACAATCATTTGATTACGCTCGTAGATTTTCAGGCCTGTACTCGCGGAAGTTCTTGGAGGTCCCAGAATATTTTTCAAAACGTCTCTATAAGACTCCAAGGACCTATAGGATGTTGCATTGTATCAGTGATGTAACAACAATCCATCGATTACGCTTGAAGATCTTGAGGCGCTTACTCGCGAAAGTTTTTGAATAACCAATGTTCTTGGATAACCTAGAACATTTTAAAATTAGTTCTTTACCGAACACTTCAGGAACCACCTTTAGAAAAGCCCCATTCAATCCCTCCTAGCCCCCAACAGACCACCCCATCCACCACCTCCACACATCCCTTTTGTACCCTGCAGACCTCTTAGTTCATCATCCGTTCCCGACTCCAACTCTGCAACCACCTTACAATCCTTCCCCATAAATCCCCTTCACCCTTTTAGTAGGAGTTCCCTTCGAGACACTTAGCGCGAGAAAGTTGAAAACCCATGTTAATTCGAGAAACCGTGTAAAAAAGACCCTAGCCACACATAAATATATGTGAATAAAATCTTCTTTAGCAAAATTCCGGCAAGGATGTACATTTGAAGGATTATTCTTAGAGAAATAGAGATCCAAAACATTCCAAGATTGCTAATGGGCATAGATAAACTGGAAGATTACTTACTAAAAGAACTCCAATTAGTCATTGTTCTGTTTGGTTCGTGGGTTGAGCAATTAGGGTCTGGGACCATTTGGGCAGGAGAACCTATTTTGGACACTTGCTGCTATAGCTCAGTCGATTTCAAACCGATTGACTTGATTTTTTGAATATAGCTAGATACTGCGCCTTCCTGTTTCAAAAATCACGTCAATCAGTTAAAAAGTGACTGAGTTATAGCAACAACTGCCCAAAATAGGTGCTCCTGTCCAAATGGTCCCAGACCCTACCTCAGAAATTTGCTGTTCTACGAACGGCGACGTAATTGACTGTGGCCTGCGAGCAAGCTTTCTTTTGCCGTTCTTTCCTGACTAGGCGATCATAACAAAATTATATCATAATATGTTATTATGTTATACAGATTTCTTCTAACATAGACAGTTATAATTTTGATGCAGAATGTTGTTAAAATAACAAAAATTCTAACTTAAAATCATAAGGGTTCTAACAAAAGTGTATCAGAGTTTGTTACAAATACATAAAAAATATATCAAGCCCTGTTCTAACTTTTTGATAAAATATATCAAAATTATAATACAGTTTGATATTTTCAATTAGGGTAAAATCAAATAGGGTAAAATCTAATTTTTTATACTCCTTTTTGGGTAATTATTTTAAGGGTGTTATCTATTTTTAGAAAACAATAGGTCACATAAAAAAACTTTCGAGTTCATTATAAAACTTACAAACCCGGACGGTATTCGAACCACTAATCCTGCCATCGTAAATTTTCAGTCGCCTTTACCAATGAGGCTATTACAGCACCTGAAGTGAGCGACGAAAGAAGCCTTACTGGTTCTACGTATTGCCAGTTTCCCTATTCCCCCATCTCTTGTTTGTCAGTCGCAGGACAAAAATAGACAGAGATTTGAATGCAAGATCAAACAATGAACCTCTCTCTCTTACCAACAGCGCAATCGCGGTGCGCAGACATGCGCACTGAAACACTAATAACAGTGGTGACGTTCGCATGGCCCGTCGTCGGCTGTTTCCAAGGAACTAAGAGAACGACGAAAAAGTTGCTAGTCGACTATTTATGATTGAGCTTCGTCATGGGGTGCATTTTGGCGGCGACAAAGACGCTAGTCGTTATTCTTTCCGGACGAAGATGTTTTGTTTTGTGTTTGTTTTCTTCGCGCTTCGAGTACGGCGATCATACACGTATCTATGTGAGCTAAGCTAAAATGTGATTTTGTTTCAATTGATCACAATTATATCATATGCCGATATGATTACTTCTGCAGATGTTTTAGATTATTTTTAGTAACGAAAAAATATATTTATGACATAATGTCAAAGAATATATGGTCGTATAGATCGAAAAAAAAAATATAATAAACAAATGCAATCATCAATTGAGCAGAATTGGCTGTATAGTTGACATTTTTTATTGATTAGAATTGTTTAGTGCCACATTTGCTATCTCCACGCTCACTAAACATTCATTACTTAATAATACATACTTTTTGACGTTATATATAGAAGTTAGAATAGCAGTACTGTTAAAATGACATATAAATCCTACTATATTTACTCAATTTTGAGATTAAAAAAAAAACTCAGTGATCGGAATTTGGCACCGTAACGGGACTGGGATATTGAAAGAAGGAAATAAATACTTAGATAAACATATCAGTAGCTATGATGCTATATTTACCCAAAAACTCAAATTGAAGCAATGAATGAAATAAATAGTACAGAAGACTCTGATAAAATTTCTAGAAGTTGTAATGCCTTTATTTTTACTTCATAATATGAAATAGCAGTAAATAACCTAAGGAAGGTAAACTATGTAATGGTTAGGGTAGTGGAGGTATTTTGGCCCACCCTGGGTTTTTATTACATTTATCTTAATTGTCTCTACCAAATCTTGGCAAATGATTATTGGAACTTTTCAGTTCCAATAATCATTTGCCAAGATTTGGTAGAGATTATGTGATAAATGTCATAAAAAACCCAGGGCGGGCCAAAATACATGCCCCGGACCAAAATACCTCCACTACCCTATATCTGCGATACATTTTCTCCGATTTTGACAATATTGGTGACATTTAATCCAGTTTTTTTTCCATCTGGAACAAATTCGACTGAACCAATCTGGTCACCGTGGGTTAAGGAAATCCCGAATTGCCATCCGCGTGGAATTTTCCATAGACCAGCTGCAATAGCATATCTGCCCAGCCTTGGCCCAAAGTATTGACTTCAAAGTAATCATTACGAAGCATGTTGCCCGAGAGACCATGTATTTTCAATACGTTAACTCCAACAATGTCGATATTAGATTAGATGGGATTAGAAGCAAAGAAGTGTAAGTTACAAAAACCCACTTTCGAGTAAATGAGCTTTGAAGTTTTTCATTAATTTTTCATCCTGTACAAAATGTATGGAGTTTCAATATCAACCCAATTTTCACTGATGTATTGTATTTTTCCTAATCATCATAAAAATAATCTTAAAAAAGTTCCTGAAAGCTTGAAATCTGAAGATTTTGTGATATGCTCAGGTCAAACTCGACAAAATGGCCACTTACACCTCTTTGCATCTGGGCCCCTCAATAGCATAAGAACATGCTCCAGAAAATTTGGACTTTTGGGAATACCACGTAACCCAACCGTTCAATTCGCATATCCAATCAATAAAAAAATGATTTCTTATTTAAACGAGTCGAAGTTCACTTAAATCGGTTCAAATTTGGAAATATATGAGTTCTTTTCAGTTTTGAGAGTAGCCGGCTACGCTTCCGGCATTCTACGCAATAAAAAAACAAACAAGCAAAACTGCAGCCCTCAACAGCAATTGAATGTTTTTTTCTTAAATTTGTCAATTACACGGAATAAAGCTGTTTCCTTATAAGCATCTTTGATCTTTTAACTGCTATCCGTCGACCTTTTGCCCTACAAGCAGTGAAAAAAAAACGAATACGTAATCAAATCTATTAGTTTTTGTAATATAGTTTAAATTTAAAATTATTTCATATTCTGATATAATTATGTTATTTTTTCAACTGATCATTTTGTTCCGTTGCAAAAATAACAAAGTTATAACAGAGTTTGTTCTGATTTATTTGTAACAAAATTAGTTACAAAAGATTATTATATATTTTGTTATAATTTAGTATGAAAACGTTATAAACAGTCCATGTCATAACAAAATTATAACATTATTTGTTAGTTATATCACATTAAGATATAAATTATGATATATTTTTGTTATGCTCATCTAGTCGGGTTTCCTTCCAACGATCCTCCTAGTTTCCAATCCAGTCGTGGTGCGAACCTGGTGTGATGATTAGAATACTTGACAATCACGCCGAGGACCTGGGATCGAATCCCACTCCCAACCAGAGATGCCAGATTATTTTTACCAAAAATCTGTATCAATACAGATTTTTCTGTATCGCCGTATCGAGGGTGTAGTAGACACCGAGAGTCCTAGATTTCAATAGAATCTAACAAAAATGTACTACATTTTGACGGTTTTGAATTTTTACTGGTATTTATTTTTATTAAACATGTGCGAAAATTTACCAACTTTCAAAAATTCTTTAAAGTTTAAGCAGCAATATATAAAGATGTTATTAAATTTATTGAAAACTAGCTGTCCCGGCAAACTTTGTCTTGTCAAGGTTTGGTGGTTTGACAACTGTTGGATGTCATTGATGCACCGCACTCTAGATTGCTTTAATTTCGATCGGGTTGATTTTCTTCCCAGCTTGTAAAAAACAGTATTTTATCAATTTTCTTACTTTTTAGTTGATTTTCGTTACTTTTTCTACATATAAACACTGCCACCATGAATACGAATCATACCATGCAAGAGTCATCCGGATCGGTTCATTCGTTCTTGAGTTTTGTTGCCTCAAAGGGATTCCAAACTCATTTTTATTTATTGAAAATAACTTCAAATTAAATGCTTTCTGGAGAAATCTGTATCACATTTCAAAAATCTGAATTTTTCTGTACTCTGTATCTTGTCTGTATGGAAAGCCAAAAATCTATAATAAGGACTGTATCGAAAATTAAATATAAACGTTCAAAATTGCCTGAAAAGTAATCTTTTCGAAATAAACATAACTTTATTTTTGGATATACTATATAAATCTCTTAAATAAAGAATGGAAGTTCTGATTTTCAAAAAATAATCATTTAACTTGGACTTTTATCTCAAAGATTGCACATATGTTTTTAAAATTTTGGACACCTCCTATAAATTTAAAATAGCTAAAATTGTGGGAAAATATTCAATTTTTTCTCTCATTTTTGCGCAAATATATTCTTTTCCAGAATGCTCATGATACAGGAAAATTATTTTTATCAAGAAAAAATCCCTCCGCAGTTTAGGGCAATTCTTGAAAATGAAAAAAGGCCATTTTTCGAGGAACTCTTTTTTTATACGTCTTCAAAGAACGATTACGCAAATAAAAAAATACGAAAAGTTGAAAATTTGCATGTTTTTTGATTGGGTATGCATTTAAATCTATTGAAGAGGTAGTTTTACCAGAGAACGGAATTTTATAACCTCTGAAGATATTTAAAACAGAGCGTCAGAGTTCGGCCAAAAAGTAGGTGTTTTTTGGGAAAGACCGTATTCTTAATGTTGGAGGTGTTTCTATCCAAAATAAGAATTTTAAAAGTCGGTTTTAAGTGATATGTTATGTGTACATAACTGCTAGTAATAATCATTATTTTTTAGATTTTTCCCCGCACAATTTTTTTTTCACTACAAATGATTGAAACGTTAAAAAAAATCCAAAAAAATGCAGTTTGTACAGATTAATATTTTGTGTGGTATACTCATAGAACCATATTTTCAATAATACTAAACATTTTCCAAATTTCTTCAAGATGTTCTAAACTTAACTATATTCTGAAGATTTCATAGAAGAACCGGAATAAAAAGACCAACCGTGCTTCGAGATAGAGCATTTTGACTGTTTATAGTTAATTTCCGATACAGTCCTTACAGAAAAAATCTTTATATCTGGCATCTCTGGTCGAGAGTGGGATTCGATCCCAGATCCTCGGTGTGATAGTCACGATCACGATCATATATGCCCTGTTTGGTGAGATCGTTTCAAATTTTCTACTGTATTCTCGTAAAACTTTTTTTTCAATTTGTTTGATTTCTGTGGATTTACTTAGAAACCCAAGAAATGTGGTCTGCTTCGATATTGCATTTCCTTCCAAGTGCATTCATATTTTAAACCCAAGTTATGCCGCGCAACAGAAAGCACTAAATTGGACGACCTTGACAGTGACGATTCGACGACAACGACGCAGCGCAATGTTGCGTTGCCATTTCATTCATATTCACGGCTTGTAAACCGGTAGCTGTTATGGTTGCGATGGTTTAACTCCAAGCAAGCATGCAACAGGTTACAGTAAGGTGCGAAACAAGTAAACCACGCCGCGTCGTCGCGCCTTTTAATAACGGTAGTTAATGCCGCGTTTAGACGACGAACAACGACGACGTCTGTGTTGAGTAGACGCAGACCTACACACGTGCCGGCCCGGACGTCGCGTCGTCGTCATCGTAGTCGTCAGCGTCGTTCTACTTGAGCGTGATGGAATCTCCACCAATAGCTTCAATTTCTGGCTATAGTGGCTCTATAGTCCAGCTGCGGAGGAAATTGCGCGCTTATCTATCATATAGTGGTGTGCATTGGATAGGTATGGGTTTGTGAATTACTCTGGATCAGGTGTAAACGGCAAACGACGGTGTACACGCGGCCATTGTTCCATTGTGTACTGCACAAGCTGTCGTTCGTTCGTTGCCTATATTGGGTTTGGCTATATGAGCCGATGTAAATAGAGTAGATTTTGTTGAACAAAGTGGTGATTATCCACTTATCGACTAACTCGATATTAAGTTATTATACCTTGTTGGGAATATTCGTTAGATATAATACTTAGTAAATCAAGTAACTTGTGAATCAATTTGAACACTACCATTAGTGTCTACTGGGCATTATATGCAAGTTGACTGTAAAGGGCGAAGAAGCAGTTGTGGAACTTTCTCATTATCAAGAGAAATTAATTTCATTAAGTTGTTCTCCCGAAAAAGACAAAACTACAGCATCTTGCATCGTTAGATATTCTGCCGGGTTCTATGCTGCAGCATGATCGCTCGCACTGTTTTCTGTTCTAATAACGACATTGATTAAGTCCGTTTTTTACGCCCAAATACTCAGCACGGCTATGGTTAGGGTAACTGGGTTCGGTTCTGGGTCGATCTAGAAGCTTTCTGTAAAAGTATTTTTTTTTATTTTGAACGAAAAAAAATATCTGCTATTCGATATAGCACTCAATAAGTAGCCGTGGCCCCAAAGCACTAAGCTGAAAACCAGGCTGGAAGCAAAACAAGTCTGGTTTTTACCAATGGAACGAGTAACATTACAACCAAACTCATCAAAACAGGAACACATTGCTGGATCATTGCCCCCGTCGCATCTCCTCAACAGTAGGTAATTGTGGTGATTGTAAATGCGAACACCTTCTTGGCCTTCAGAGCGGTCAACGTCGTTGTGGTCGGAGGCTCGTCGGAGGCACACAAAGCGAATTTCATTTATACAGCTCTACTACCAGAACTGAAACGAAAGGCAAAAACCGATGCACCCAGCCAACAGTGCAGTGCAGGGAATTCATTGCATTGCAGCCTGAAAATGCATTACATGCCTACTGCATTGGAATCAACGATCCGTTGATAAAATAGGCTTTTTACGGTAAGTAGACAAAACTAGCCTACGGGACTTGACTAGCCGGTTCTATGCCTCTGTAGGGAAAAGTTGTTCTTCCTAGGTATATCTGCATTTATGCACATGAAAAAGATGATTGCGGGGTACAAAATGCGTTTTTGCTGTCATGCATACGTTGACTAGAATCTCCCACGACTATTAGACAAGTTGATTATCATAATCTAATATACTGTTCTAATTTGTTGCAAGACGTTCTTGTTTATGTAAAAAGACAGCTTGCTCATATGATTAACGGTTCGGTCATCGACCCGGAACGATCCCGAGAGGCGAGACGTGCTGGTTAGCATGCATTCCAAAGTTTGGCGCATCGAAACTAAATTCCACTTGATTGTGTTCCCTAATAAGTGGTATCATGTCTGCAGTAATTACTCATTAACATTCTACCCATCGCAAACTCGCGAAAAATGCAATCATCATTGGCTTCGTCCGTCGCCACCACCGTCATTATCGATCAGTGATCGTCCATCAGTCGACGTACAGCGTTACTCCACCGCGAACGCGAACGTGACGATCAAAACAAAACACTCAATTGATATGCGAGTCAGGTAGCTAGACAAAATAACTATGGGGATCTGAGGGTGAAACGACCAGTGGCACGTTTTTCATAGAATAAGAAAATCTGCTGATCAGTACCCAAGAGGTTGGACCTCGGGTTATGTGGGGATCGGCCCACTGAAAGGTCTTTCTCTCTCTCATTCCCACCTTCGCGGTACGCCCGTTAGGGATGACTTCGAGAAGGGGTGGCCGTAAATAAGTTGAGTACTCTGTATTTGTTCCATTTGACCTTTTGTCCATTCGACCATTTGCCCGTCGCCGTTCTGTCCTAAAGCCGGATCTAATGGTTTTGTAGACGGATGTTTTAGGATGTCTAATAGAGTTTCGGGGGGTCTCAGGTATATTTTGGAGGATTTAAGGGAGTTTCGGGGCAGCAGGGACTATAGTCCTGGGGCCTGACGAACCCCTCCGCTTTCGAGTCAGCCGCGTAGTCGACGGCTAAGAGAGGACTACTAACCCCAATTTAAGGTGTCGAGCGACCCGTGCCGAGGAATGAGTGATCGAGGGGGTGCCTGTAGTAGCGCAGGACGCCAAGCCAAGGCGTAGGAGGGCAGGTGCCAAGCGCGAGAAAGGCGACGCGATCGTCATCAAGACGGAACAGTCCAAGTACTCGGATGACTTGAAGATGATGCGAAGCGACGCCAAGCTTGAGGGTCTTGGAGCCGACGTACGCAGTATTAGACGTACTCGTACGGGCGAGATGATCCTGGAGCTGAAGCGCCAGAAGGAGCACAAGGGTGCCGCCTACAAGAGACTGGCAGAAGAGGTCCTTGGTGAGGGTGTGCAGGTGAGGGCTCTGATACATGAGGCGACTCTGAAGGTCAAGGACATTGATGAGATCACCGAAGTGGAAGAGCTCGTCACGGCACTGCGGCAACAGTGCGATGTGCAGGTGGCCGCCGCAGCCGTTAAGCTACGGAAAGGGCCAGCAGGGACACATATAGCTTTGGTTCAGCTACCTGTGGCGGACGTCAAAAAGTCCGTTAAAGTACGGAACATAAAGGTGGGTTGGTGTGTATGTCACCTGACATTCCACGAGCCACCAGAGGTTTGCTTCAGGTGTCTGGAACCAGGACACAAGTCGTGGGACTGCAAAGACCCCGACAGGCGCAAACTGTGTAGGCGATGCGGCGCTGAAGGTCATAAGGCCCAAAGCTGCACGAGTCCGCCCATCTGCATGATCTGTACCGGGAAATCCTCGAACAACAGACATCCGATGGGTGGTCCAAGGTGCCCGGCCTTCAAGAAAGCCGCAGTGAACAACAAATCACAGTGCAGGTAACGCAGCTGAACCTGAACCACTGTGATGCGGCTCAGCAACTGCTTTGTCAGGCAGTTTCTGAGTGGGAGACGGATATCGCCATCATATCGGACCCATACCGAGTACCCGCCGGCAACGGCAACTGGGTCTCGGATGGGACCAGGAAAATGGCGGCGATATGGACGACGGGTAAATACCCCCTGCAGGAGTTGGTGTCTACTACATATGAGGGCTTCGTGGTCGCCAAAGTAAACGGGGTCTTCTTCTGTAGCTGTTATGCGCCTCCGCGGTGGCCGATCGAGCGGTTCACGCAAATGCTGGACCGCTTAACGACCGTGCTAACAGGGCGAAGGCCGGTGGTAATAGCGGGTGACTTTAATGCCTGAGCTGTGGAATGGGGAAGCCGCTTCAGGAACCAGCGGGGTCAGATCCTGCTAGAAACACTGGTCATCTTAGATGGAGAATTGGCTAACGTCGGTACCAAGAGTACCTATAGTCGAAACGGAGCGGAGTCAATTATTGACGTAACCTTTTGTAGTCCTGGGTAACAATTAGTTCGAACTGGGGAGTAGTTACACTCACAGCGACCTCCTGGCGGTTCGCTACAGCATCGACTACAACAACAGCAGGCAGCGAGTAGGAGAGGAGGTGGCTAGGCCAAGGCCATGCCCTCGCAGGTGGAAGACATCATATTTCCACGAAGGGGTATTTAGGGAGGCGCTCCGCCGTGAGCGAAACTTACTCGGTTTAGACGGCGACGAGCTGGTAGCGGTGCTCTCACGTGCGTGTGATGCGACCATGCCTAGGCGAGTCCACCCTAGAAATGGGAGGCCACCGGCTTATTGGTGGACCGACGCGATTGCGGACCTGCGCCGCGCCTGCCTACGGGCTAGGCGGCGGATGCAGCGAGCACGATCAGAGGAAGAGCGAAACGAACGGCGGGTGGTGTTCGCCGCTGCAAAAGCCGCGCTTAAGACCGAGATAAGAGCAAGCAAAAAGGCCTGCTTTGAGGGTCTCTGTCAGAGTGCCAATACGAACCCGTGGGGTGACGCCTACAGGATCGTTATCTATCACCAACAAGGATGAGAACACTCACTTGGAAAAAGTTACACTCACTTGCAGTTCTCTCAGCTAAGAAGAGTGCAATCAAGAAACGATGTATGGACGACTTTTGCCTTGTGGTTTTGTCCAAAAGTTTGCCGAATAGAGTACAGGTCGCACACGCATACCGAAGTCGTTAGGGAACTGCGAAGACAACTCTCCACGAGGTGAATGTAAATTTCACTCACCTCGTGAAGAGTCACATTCACAGCTCTGTCACGACTTTGGGATTTGTGTGCGACCCCTACTCTATTCGGCAAAGTTTTAGGCAAAACCACAAGGCAAAAGTCGTTCATACATCGTTTCTTGATTACACGCCTCTGAACTGAGAAAACAGAAAGTGAGTGTAACTCTTTGAAAGTGAGTGTTCTTATCCCTGATCACCAATATCGGACTCGGAGAATGGCTAGTTCAGATGCGGTACAAAAAGTGGTCCAGGGGTCCGGAGTCGGCTTCGTAGGTCATACCGGTGCCCTGCGGTCGAGATCGACCCTTTCAGTGATAAAGTGGCCATGGAGAGGAAGTCCCGGTAGCGTTGTTGTCGTGGCGTCGATCTACTGGGTTGGATCCGAGCCCGTGGTTGGAAAAAGATCCCCGGCAAGGGTCGGGGTAGGTGAGACCCTGCTGTCTGCAACCGTCGGGTGCATCTGATAGGGCCTGAAGGGTAGTGATACCCTTCCTTTGCCGGTAGGTCAGATCGGATTGCACGTGGGCATCAGTTCTTGATGTCTGCCAAGCAGTTGGGTGCGGGCGGGGTTGACCTTGCCCGCCTTTCTAGGACAAATGGAGTGGTGAGGACCACTCGGGAAACTGGCTAATCGCCAGCATGCTACCGTGATGGACTCTCCAAAGCGAGTCATCGATGTTCGTTGCTGCGGGCTACGCAGCTAACCTTTAAGGGTGCGATGTGCACTAGCCCCTCTCTGAAGCAATGCCTTCTTGGTTGTTCCAGAGAGATGAAGGGCTTGGCGACCATAGGAATGTGTTTGAGTGGGTCGAGGAGAGAGCAGTCCAGGCTTTAACTTTGTTGTAGAAGACGGCCTTAACCCCGCACTACCCTAACCTTCCTGTGAGGGTGTCTGTTGAGCAGATTTTTCCCCCTATGGTTTATAAGGAAGGGAGTTGCGGGGCGTTTCAAAAGGGTATTCGAAGCGTTCCACGACACTTCAGAAGGCTTGATTGGCGTTTCATGGAGTCTCAAAAGGATTTCAAGGGTGTACATGAGAGTTCCAAGCAGTCTCAGAGAATTTCAGGGGTGTATCAGTGGGTCTTAAGGGTTAAAGGCGGTTTCAGAGGTATTTCAGAGTGTTCCAAAAGCGTTTCGGGGGATGTAATGTAAGGGGGTTTCAGGCGGTATCAAGGAGCTTCATCAGCGATTGCTGGAGCTTCAGAAGGATACAGGGGCATTTGTTGAGAATCCATGAGCGTACCAGTAGGCTTCAGGGGGTTTTCATGGAATATTTGAAGGCGATTCGGAGGATTTCACAGAGTTTCTGGGAGTTTCCCGATGGTTTTTGGGGGTTGAGGAAGTTTCAATGACATTTCAGAGGGCATTAGGATTTTCATGGCGGATTCAGTGCGTTTCAGGGATTCTCATGGGGATTCAGGGTGCTTTCAGTGACGTTCCAGGTAGTGTCAGGAGGAGTAATATAGTTTTATGGTTGTTTCAGGGGGTCTGAGCGGGTTCGCCGAGTTTGAGGAGCGTTTTATTTGGTAACCAGGAATGCCATACATACAGATTTATCTATATTATAAAAAAAATTGAGCATTAGTACAGATTGCGTTTCATATGAAAAACAGATTTTTGAGATAGAAGGGTAACATTTTTTGTATGGGATACAGATTTTTCCGCAGAATTTTGTATGGGATTTTTTAAAAACTTCATCTGGCATCCCTGTTGGGGATTCAGAGGGTCACATATCGATTCAAGGACATTTTAAGATGTTTCATAGGCGTCTCAAGGGGTATCAGGAGAGTTTTCGGTGCGTTTCTAACGGTTTCAAGGAGTGTCAACGGGATTCAGGTGATCTTCAGGATCGTTTCAGGAAGCTTTTTGCCTTTTATAGGTGTTTTACGAACATTTTAGTGGATTGAGGGATAGTTCATGGGGTTCCAGGAGAAATTTGGAGGCATTACATTGGGTTTCAGAGAAATCTAGGTGTTCCCAGATGTGGACTCAGCTGAATCTCTCTTACAGCATCGTTTCCCAACCTTGGCTCTCGTGGCCTCCAGCTTTTCGTAGCATAGTCGAAGCGTGTCTGCAAGCAGATGGGGGATCGCGAAGTTGGAAAACCATGACTTACAGTATACGTGACAATGTTTACACCATCGCATACATACTCAGGTAACCAATAAATATTCAAACAAGCCGTATTTCGTACCTTACTGCTTTGTCATCGCAGTTCGACTGCTCAACCGTCCTAAAGTAGCAACTTTAAATCGGACAGCTGTTGCGTACCATTTCAAATACACGATTTTTTTTGGATCTTCATGGCAAAAAATACTTTCTAGCATTTTAACTTGCCTAAAATACCTCTTAGATTAAAGTGCGAGAGAGAGAAAAGAAAGAAATAAAAAAAATAGTTCCGGCAGTACAGAAGACAGGAAATTTCTGTAGGAACTCTTGAGAGGATTCCTCTGCGAGTATCGTAGAGAATTCCTCCAAGAGATTAAATGGAAGTTCCATGAGGAATTACATTGTGAAGTACATCCAGGAATTCCACCTGTGATTCTTTTAGATGTTTCGCTGGGCAGTCATCTAGAAGCTTCGTAGAAAATGCCTCCATGATTTCCAACGGGAATTCAACTGAACACTTTTCTAGGAGTTCCACTGGGGGGACCTTCGGAAATTCCTTTGGAAGATCCTCCTGGATTTTTTGGAAATTCTTCGAGGTGTCTAATCGAGAATGCTTCTACAATTTTTTTTTGTGTCTGTATTTGAGAGGCTTTCAGCCTGGTCGCTGGTTCGCCTAACAAAAGTTCATATCCGAATCTCTCTAGGAGTTTACCGAGCACTCCTTCTGGAATTTCTCCAAGGGTTTAAGCTCCTTCGGAAGCTCCACCGGGAATTGCTACAGGAATTCATTCGGAAATTCCTCCAGGAATTATTTCATAAATTTCTTTGAGAAATCCTCCGGGAACTGCTCTAACAGTTCCTTCGGGAATTCCACTAGGAGTTCCATCGGGAATTGCTTCTTGAGTTCCTCCGGAAATTGATTTAGTAGTTCCACCAACGATTGCTTCAGCAGTTCCTTCGAGAATTTCTTCAGGAGCTCCTACAACAATTTATCCAGGAATTCCTCCGGAAATACTCCCAGGATTCCTCAGGGAATAACTCCAAAAGTTCCTCCGGAAATATCTCCAGCATTTCCTTCGAGAATTTCTTCAGAAGTTCCTCCGAGAATATCTCCAGCATTTCCTTCGGGAATTCCTTCAGAATTTATTCCGGGAATTGCTGCAGGAGTTTATCAGAAAATGCCCTAGGAATCACTCCAGGAATTCCACCAGTAGTCATCCTAGGAATTTCTTTAGGAGTTCTTCCAGGAATTCCTCCAAGAGTTTTCCAGTAATTCTTGCTTGCAGGATTCCCCCGGGTATTCCTCCAGGAGTTACTTCTGGATTCGCACCTTTGGGAATTCTTCCAGAGGTTCCTCCGGGAATCCCTTAAACAATTCCTTCGGAAAATCCTCAAAGAGTTCCTCTCAGAATTCCTCCAGGAGTTCTTCCGGGAATTACTCAAGTAGTTGCTCAATATCGTTCCGTAAATTCCTCCGGAAATTGCTCCAGGAGTTCCTGCGGGGATTATTGCAGGAGTTACCCAGGGAATTGCCTCACGAATCCATCCACTTGTAGGGTCTAGCTCGAATCCAAAGTAAGATTCAATCCTGGATTCAATAAACCACGATCAGTTGATGATCGGAAAATCTAATTCTTCAATTACTTGCGCTCTGAAATAGCGTCTTTATGTCACCACGTCTCAGTCAATTCTCCCTTCCAAGTAGGTCCCCGACTACTATGACCGTTTTTTCTCGTTGTCCCTAATAACGAGCACATGTCTCGGGACACCGAAGCAAATCATCTACTCATTATTTTGGAATAACATCATCCTACACCACTAGTTCATCCACGGACTATTCCAGGAGTTCTCCCAGCAATTCTCAGGAGTTCTTCCAGGAATACCTCCAACAGTTCCTCCGGGAATACCTCCAGGAGATCCACTGAGAATTCCTCCAGGAGTCTTGTCGAATTGGTAGAGTTTTTGAAAAAATACCTAAATAAAATACTATGGTATTCATATCATGTTGTTACGAATAAGCTTAGAGTCTAATAGTTGTAGTCCGTCGGCGCATTTTACACCGATTTCCCGTACCACTTAGTTAGGACCAGTCGTTAATTTGAAGCAACCCCGCGTATTTTGCGCGGTTGTTTACGTGAATTTGTCACCATCAATGGAAAGAAATGTTGTTAGCACTGGTTGAAACCTGTGCTGATATTTTATTTCAAATGCTCTTCCACTTTATTGGGAATATCCCGATGGTACTAGGTACCCGGTGGTAATTCCAGACGACACACGGTCCGGCTGGGGAATTCGTTTTGATCGATGAAAACTCCTTCTTGCGGAACCATGTGCAAACTAGTTGTTCATGGTACGGTGGAGATTGTTTCCAACTCGTTGATAAACAATTACTTGGAGCATTTTGATGAAAATGTTCTGAATTCTAATGGTATCGTTAAAAGTTTGTATTGCTATTTTCGTATACCTACTGAAAATTATTTTCTCAGACAAACAGACCCAACGCCTCGATTCGAAGAAACGATCACCAAGCCACGAGCGAAACTTTTATCAACCGTGTCCGGCGAAGCACGTCAAAAACACAATCGTCGTTGTCGGCAATCTTTACGACAACCACCTAGTCTGATTACCCCCAATCAGCAGATTGTATGCTAACGGCTCAATGGCATCCTCCCTGCAGTTCTCCGACTCTCGGACTTCAGCTCAATTTCCCTTCTGGCGTCGTTCAGTGATGTACACCAGTACCACCATTCAAATCTTGGACTCCATGTTACTTCAGGATCCTTTGCTTTCGAACTGATAACGCAGACGGCATGCCGATAAGCGCCGTCCGTGTTGCTTTCAATCGATAACCAACACTGTGCGCGATAGAGCAATCATTAGCTGCACGCGTAAGCCCAAAATAGACCCAACCAAATTAGGTCCATTGTTTCCTAAATTGACCAAAGTGGGATCAACGCGAAGAAAGTTAATTCACCGGGATTGCACATGACTTTGAAGCGTCATCGCGTCGTCGTCCGTCGCCAACGTCATCATAAGATCACTCAATTGAAGACGGTTTATCTAATTTCCGGATTAAGTTATGCGATAGCCCCCGGGGCAGAATCCGATTTGCATGCTGATTGACCCCGTCCGACCGTTAGAATGCGTCTTTCTTATCTGTGCGCAGCGCCGACTTTTGCGTGAAAGCCGCTATGCGAGTACAGTTAAGCGAAGTTTATTAGATTGCATTCATTATAGACTCGAGCCAGAGAGAGAACAGATCGGGAAGCGTGGGAGTGTCGGTCGAATCGTATTTATATGCGAGGAGAAATGTTTGCTTGCGAAGAAGCACTTTGCTATGTGGGGGGTGACAGGTTATATTACTACAGGTGTTTTTCGCGTGTGCAAATTGACTGCCATCATCGATACGTGTGCCCGTGGCAGAGATATTCCAACGACAACGTGTTGTATCACTTGTGATATGGATGCCTATTAGGTACACCTATCTTGTTTGCTTGTTGACTTCATCCAGGGAGAGAATCCGGGCGATGTGATAGCACATGCAGTTCTCGATGATAGACTCGGCGCTATCACCAGCCGGCGTGGTATTAATGCACTTGAAAGTTATCTCATCAAATCGCTAAAATATGGCATCCATTTATAGATTTACAGCTCGCGCTTCGTTGTTTACAAGCCGAAGTTCAGGTCAATCTAAACCGAAATTTAACGCCAAATATTACCTAATTACCCGGCCATACTGCTGCAATTCAAGGAGATTGATCCGATTGTCCAAATTTGACAACGTTCAAAGTTTTTTTTTTTTTCAATGGCAAGATCTGAAAGAATAATTGAGTTATGGCTCTTCACTCGGATGGTCGTAATCAAATACCATAAGTTTGATAAGATAATGGTTTCAGAATTTGAATTGGCAGAGAGTGGTGAAGTGATGTAACAGCTGTGGCATATCTTGTTTTACCCTGTGGGCAAATGGGATTCAAGTCGAGCATCCACTTGTTTGTTTGTTCACACGTTCGAGTGGGGATGTACCTGTTGAGGAAGATTTATTCTTCGTTGAATAACTCTAGGATTGATCGTTTCAATAGGTGAATCCCAGTACAGTTTTTACTTAGATTTTCATTTTTGCCAATGATACGTAATGTAATTGCGATTATGCTGGATGTGATCAAAGAATGTCAGTCCATCGCAGAGGCACTATGATCGTCTTATTTGTTTTCCAGTGAATTCAAGGATAGATGCTTATTGGTGAGCTCATTCCACATAATAAAAACTTAATATGAAATGCCCTATAACTCCATTCAACAGCCGCCATCTTGCATTTTGAGCCGTTATCTTGAATTCTGAACCGCCATCTTGGATATTCTGGTCATCATTTTTGGACTTAGTACATCTTCCCCATACCAAATATACTCCATGTTGCGAGGTTTTAGAGCTAAAACTCTATTAAACAGCCGCCATCTTGAATTTGGAGCCGCCATCTTGAATAGTAGGCTGCCATCTTGAATTTTGGACCGACATAGTAGAGTTTCTGGTCTCCAGTGTTGATTTCCGTACAAAATGTGTCCACCATACTAAAGGCTACGAAAATCACCGCAGTTTGGTGTGTCGCATGATGGGGCTTAGTTCAGTTTTATATACAACCAGTTCTATCGGTGCCGGTCCCGATCAATGGAAAGGCCATAACTCCGGAACGTCTTGACCGATCCGGACCATTTTCAGGATCAAACAATGCGGTAAAATTCCTGTTTGATTCGAGCTACAATCCGAAAAATCGGCCAGTAGAAAGTGCCTTAAAAGTGAGTGCACTTATTTTGCGCACAGACATACGTACATACACACCTTGATACACGCATACAGACATCATCTCAATTCGTCGAACTGAGTTGATTGGTATATGTGACTTGACCCTCCGAGCCTTCTATCGAACATTCGTGTTTTGAGTGAACATATAGCCACATAAAAACAGACGCAACACTTAGCACAAATTTCAATAAAAAAAACATCGTCAAGAAAACGCAATCGCCCAATGCTAAACGTACTGTGCTTGGCCGGGCCACCACTAGGTGACGGTAGTGAGCAAACGTCAAACAGGAGCAAAAGCAATGCCAGCGCCGCGAGTGGTCAATTGACCACCTGCTGAATATTTGAATCATCCGTTGAAAAGGGGATCGATAGGAAGCGATCAGAGTGTGACGTCTGTTTCTCTGTGAAATAGCCTTTCAGTACACTTTGGTGTACGAGAAAGGCCTAACGATATAGTGCAACTCCGATTAGCATAAAACTTGGAGGGTTTGTAGTTCATCGAAAATAATCATACCCGTATTTTTTTTTTATTTCGTCATTAGGGTGACCAATTTTAGGATAGGGTGATCCTAAGAATCAAGGATTTTCAAAACTAAACATTTTCAAAAAATCATAACTTTTGATCCAGGAATTTTTGAAAAAAAAACTATGGAAGAAATCTCAAGATCTCACACGTAGTTTTTTTACATATGGCAGCGAACAAAATATTGGAAAACTTCTTATATCCAGGACAATGATAAAACTTCTAGTTTCACGTACATATGTTTTTTATCTACCAATTTTCTTAAATAAAGCACAGTTCGATATGGGAAATCGCTTTTAAGGCGAAACTATAAGCATTTCCTCATTTTTTGGTTTTTGATTTTTTTTATTAAATAACGAAACAATACTTTCAAAATCGGTTTTCGTGCACATGTAAAGTATAGATCAAGGTATCTTCTGATTTTTTTTTTGTAGGGGAAAATGTTTTTCGTTTTTGCAGAAACCATTTTTGAACAAAATTTCACAAAAAAATGGTTTCTGCAAAAATGGAAAACATTTTCAACCTCAAAAAAATTCAGAAGATACCTTGATCCTACTCTACATGTGCACGAAAATCGATTTTGAAAATATTACTTCGTTATTTAATAAAAAATCAAAACCGAAAAAATGAGAAAATGCTTCCAGTTTCGCCTTAATATATTAAGGCGACACATAATTTAATAAATTTTAATAGGAAGGCTTTCTGAGTCACTGATTCCTGAGTCAAATTGAAAAAGAAAATCAAAGGTTTCTCCAGAATACCTTCTAAATATTCACCAAGAGTATATTTGGATTTCTTTCCAGGGACTACTTTTAAAATTCCTTAAGTGATTTCTTCAGAAATGTTACAAGAAATTCCTCCATAAATTTTCAAATAATTTTCGTTTTTAGGGATTTTTTTTACAAAACATAAAAAGTTTTTTTAGGAAATTTCAGCAAAGATTGTTTCATAAACATTGACTGGAATCCATTTGTAAATTTCTCTTTAGACATTTGTTCACAAATTCTTGAAAACTCCTCTTAGGGTTTGTTCAGAAGCTAAGGGTTTTTTTTTACTAAAATCTTGTTTTGGGTTGCTTGAGCAGAATTTACGCAAGAATTGCCTCCTAGAACTTCTCAGAAAAGTCTGACATGGCTTGCTTACAAAATTTTCCACATTGTGTTGCAAAAAAATCCTTATGGATTCTTCGAGACAATCTAGCGTAGATTGTTCCAGCAAATCCTCGATTAATTTCTTCAACAATGTCTCCGGTTCCTTTTGAAATTCATCTATCGTTTTTCCCAGCAAATTTAGCAAGGATTCCTTTGCAAAATCTTCCATGAAATTTCGCAAAAAGTTCTCCGCAGATTCTTCTGGGTACATCCGGTGAAACTTTCGGAAAATCTTCCACGGATAATTATAAATTCAGAAATTCTTTCAGAGTTTCCTTCTTTCAGGAACTTCTTAAGATTTTTTCGAGGCCTACTTCAGGATATTCTCTAGAGATTCTTCTAGAAATTTCCCCTAGGATTTCCTTAGACAACCTCTCATAAATTCTTCTTAAAACAAGTGTATGGATTTCTTCTCTCCAAGGAATCTACTTCGGATTCCTTCAAAAAATACTCAAGGATTTAATTTACAAAATTTTCCTTCAGCTTCAGCAGCTCCTCCCAAAACTTATTCCTGATATTTAAAAAAAAAGTCTCCTTCAGAAAACGTTTCAGGAAACCCTCCAATGGAAAGCATGTAAGGATATGTGCGTAGTTAGGTTCTTCTAGGTTCCACTGGGGATTTCCTGTGTATTTTGTTCAGGTAATCCTCCTTTGATTTTTTTCTCTTAGATCTCAGGGGCGTTTCAGGTGGTCGGTTTCAGAGGGGTACCTGTAGGTCTCAAGGGCCGTTTCAATGGGTTTTAAGACACCTTCAAGGGAGTCCGATGGAGGTGTCAAGTATATTGCAGGGGTTGCAGGGGGGGGTTAAAGGTGACTTTTCTGGGGCGCTTCGAAGGATCTCATGGAGTTCTAGAAGGTCTTAGAGACGTTTCAGGGGCATTTCAGGGAGCAAGGATGGAAATCTAGTGATCACGATCAATTTCCGAATGTGTCGTGGATAATTCATAAACAAACCATGCTCCGCGCGGCATGTGCGGCCACGATGCGATCGTTATCACCGAGTCGAGGATGAATAAAGTTCATCGTGGCTTATAACATGACTCGATAACGGTTTATCCCACGATATAGCGTGCATCAGTCATACTAATGCAGTTTCAGGGGCCTTCCAGAGGTATTTCAATAGGTTTCGAAGGGTCCTAGGGGTGCTCCAGGCAGTTTTAGGAGAATTCTATCTTCAAGCGATTTCAGGGAGGCTTCAGGTAGTTTCATGGACGTTCCATGGTGCTCCAAGGGGTTTTGGAGGCATCCCAGGGGTGTTTTAGGGGGTTTCAGAAGGCCCTGGTGCGAAGCGTTCAAGGGATTTCAGAGGCACTATAGATGGTTTCATGGGGTGCCGAGATTTAAGAGGCGTTTCGGAGGTGTTCCATGGTGCTTCAGGTGAAATTCAAGAGCGTTTATAGGGCCTTCCATGGGGTTTCAAAAGCTTTCCAGGGTGTTGAAGGGGCTTTAAGGGTAGAACAGGAAATTTCAGAGTGTTTCAGCGGAGTTCCAGGGAAGCTCGGGAGCGTTTCATGGGGTTCAGCGACGTTCCAGGGTGTTCCATACGGTTCCAGGAGCGTTCCCAAGGTTTTCAAGGAGTTTCAGGACTGTTCTTTGGGGTTTTAAGGCGCTGCAGGGGCGTTCCAGGTGATTTCAGGGGCGTTCGATGTGGTTTCAGAGATGTCTCAGAGTATAACAGTGGGTTTCAGAAGCGTCCCAGAAGTTGTAAAGAGGTTTCAGGGAGGTTTCAGGGGGTATCATGAGCGCTTTAAAAGTTTTCAAGGGATTTGGCATGAGGTATCATGGACGTTCCAGAGTATGCCAGCGGGTTTCAGGGGATTCAGAAGCGTTCCAGGGTTTTTCGAGGAGTTTCCAGGGGCATTCTATGAAAGAGGTTTTCCATGGAGTTTCAGGGAGTTTCAAGGGCGTTTCATGGGGATCAGGGACGTTCCTGGTTGTTACAGTGGGTTTATGAGCATTCCAAGGATTTTAAAAGGGTATCTGAGAAGTTTCAGGGATTTTCAGAGTTTCACTTGATTTTAGATACGTTATGGATTAGGAGTATTGCCCAAGTAACATTTTAAGTTTTGTTCGGCTCTAAAAGAGATCTTCATGACCAATTTTATAAAACTTGCAATAAAACTGATTTATACATCAAAACCTCTTGATAACCTCTTTAGGGGCATCTTCCGGCTAAGTGGACCACTCTCGGAGAGGTTTCGCAAACCGCATTAAGAGAAGCAATAAAACCGTTTTAAAACATAGTAGAAAAATTTACCGTTTTCGATTATTCTTGTTGTTTTTTTTTTTTCAACAAAAACTATGACAGCTCAAGATGCAAAGAAGCTTCTTCGATGGCACGTTAAGTTCAGGACGATACATCATTCGTAAGTAGAAGCGGTCATTTCAAAGTAATATTTTAGTTGTTGTTGTGTTGGTAGGCTTATGCGCATTCAATTTTACCGTGAATATTGTGGTTGCAGAATCATAAAATTAATGCGCTTCAAAAATAGTGAATATTATCATCTTGTAATGAAATAAATCAATTTGTTTATTTAGTAAAACTATCTTGAATCACAAGAGAACTCAGCAGAGAGAGTTTCATTATGTGAGTATGTTATGGAAATGGTGGCAAACTATCAATTCATTGGTGATTTGATCAAAATTAACTACAGGGTGCGGCAGAAAAAAATGCGAAAAGTTCAAGGCACTATTACACGCTAAATATGGGATATACAGGGTGTTTGTTTCCGGACTTTAAATAATTTGAGGGCAGATAGGTCTTAATGAGATATGAAAAAGTGCCCAAGGAACATGGGGTCGCAAATCACTGCTAAGTGAGTTATTCAAAATTCTATGATTTTTAACATGCAAAACTTCAAAAAATTGTATCTCAGCTATCTTTGATCAAAATCTCAATCTTTTTGCATGAATTGAAAGCCTGAACCATTGTGCTGTTATGCTTCTTGGACAAAAACTCGATCTAAAGTGATTAACATGCTTAAATTTTGGAAAGTTTGCGGCAAAAGCCGAAAAAAATGCTCTTTTTTTAGGTATTTTTGTTGTTATTTAATGAAAACACGTAGTAAAGTAGAAAAGTGATATTCTACAAAAGATTGTTTATGTTGTTTTCTACCAAACTCTCTTTGAGACCAACATTGAATTTTTTGTAGTTTGGCCAGAATAATTAATTCAAAGTTAGGTAAGAAACTCATCGAATTGCGAAAAACATCGCCCCGATTTCATTCAACCGTGCTTTGGCAGCACTTCCCGTTCGTGTGCCTGCTGTTTACTCTCCCAACAGCAGGCAAGAGAAACTATTGCAACGCACATGAATAGCCAAACACTGCCACACAACCAACCAACTCGTCCTGATTGGTGTTATGTTTAATCGTGCATAACAAACATTGCACCAATCTGGGCGAGTTGGTCGTTCGGGTGGAGAGCCGGAGAAGTTTGTAGCCACGACCATGCCTCTGTTATTGTTGATGTGGGGAGTGCGCACAGTTTAAAGCGGTGCATCGTATTTCCGCTATGGCGGAAAGCAATGCGGAGGTTGCGTGCGAGAGGACGCGCGCAAGATTTTTAAAACATTGATATGCTAGTAGCGATACTAATGTGGTCGCCGAGAGCAAGACGAGCTGCGTGGTGTTTAAATTCCTTTGCCGAGTTGGGTTTCCTTGCACTCGCAGTCAATCTGCGGTGCTATTCAGATGGGGTGGGGTTATGCTGACGAAGTCAGATATTATTTTATTGATTTTAAATAAGTAATTCAATAAATAATGCCGTAATAAATTACAACATTAATGTATGCTAATATGCTAAATAAGCTGTGATTAATCTTTTTTCTGGCATTACGTGCCATCGGGTACACAGTATGTTCTGTACTATTTAAGGTATGAATGGGTGATATTAAGGTGGATTATTGCGGAAAGTTGGGGTTTTTAAATGAATATTTGAGAAATTTAGAAGATATTGGGGGCATTGTGAGGGAAGTTGGGTCCTTTAAATAAGTGTTCGGTAATTTTAGGTGATATTGGGGGACATTCTTCGGGAAGTAGGGTCCTTTAAATAAGTGTTTGGTAATTTTAGGTGACATTGGAGGGCATTCTGAGGGAAGTCGGTTCCTCCCAATAAGTGTTCGGTAATTTTAGGTGATATTGGAAGACATTCTAAAGAAAGCTGGGTCCTCCCAATAAGTGTTCGGTAATTTTAGGTGATATTGGGAGACATTCTACGGGAAGTTGGGTCCTTTAAATAAGTGTTCGGTAATTTTAGGTGACATTGGAGGGCATTCTGAGGGAAGTCGGTTCCTCCCAATAAGTGTTCGGTAATTTTAGGTGATATTGGGAGACATTCTAAAGGAAGCTGGGTCCTCCCAATAAGTGTTCGGTAATTTTAGGTGATATTGGAGGGCATTCTGAGGGAAGTCGGTTCCTCCCAATAAGTGTTCGGTAATTTTAGGTGATATTGGGAGACATTCTAAGGGAAGCTGGGTCCTCCCAATAAGTGTTCGGTAATTTTAGGTGATATTGGGGGACATTCTACGGGAAGTTGGGTCCTTTAAATAAGTGTTCGGTAATTTTAGGTGATATTGGAGGGCATTCTGAGGGAAGTCGGTTCCTCCCAATAAGTGTTCGGTAATTTTAGGTGATATTGGGAGACATTCTAAGGGTAGCTGGGTCCTCCCAATAAGTGTTCGGTAATTTTAGGTGATATTGGGAGACATTCTACGGGAAGTTGGGTCCTCCCAATAAGTGTTTGGTAATTTTAGGTGATATTGGAGGGCATTCTGAGGGAAGTCGGTTCCTCCCAATAAGTGTTCGGTAATTTTAGGTGATATTGGGAGACATTCTAAAGGAAGCTGGGTCCTCCCAATAAGTGTTCGGTAATTTTAGGTGATATTGGAGGGCATTCTGAGGGAAGTCGGTTCCTCCCAATAAGTGTTCGGTAATTTTAGGTGATATTGGGAGACATTCTAAGGGAAGCTGGGTCCTCCCAATAAGTGTTCGGTAATTTTAGGTGATATTGGGGGACATTCTACGGGAAGTTGGGTCCTTTAAATAAGTGTTCGGTAATTTTAGGTGATATTGGAGGGCATTCTGAGGGAAGTCGGTTCCTCCCAATAAGTGTTCGGTAATTTTAGGTGATATTGGGAGACATTCTAAGGGTAGCTGGGTCCTCCCAATAAGTGTTCGGTAATTTTAGGTGATATTGGGAGACATTCTACGGGAAGTTGGGTCCTCCCAATAAGTGTTTGGTAATTTTAGGTGATATTGGAGGGCATTCTGAGGGAAGTCGGTTCCTCCCAATAAGTGTTCGGTAATTTTAGGTGATATTGGGAGACATTCTAAAGGAAGCTGGGTCCTCCCAATAAGTGTTCGGTAATTTTAGGTGATATTGGAGGGCATTCTGAGGGAAGTCGGTTCCTCCCAATAAGTGTTCGGTAATTTTAGGTGATATTGGGAGACATTCTAAGGGAAGCTGGGTCCTCCCAATAAGTGTTCGGTAATTTTAGGTGATATTGGGAGACATTCTACGGGAAGTTGGGTCCTTTAAATAAGTGTTCGGTAATTTTAGGTGATATTGGAGGGCATTCTGAGGGAAGTCGGTTCCTCCCAATAAGTGTTCGGTAATTTTAGGTGATATTGGGAGACATTCTAAGGGTAGCTGGGTCCTCCCAATAAGTGTTCGGTAATTTTAGGTGATATTGGGAGACATTCTACGGGAAGCTGGGTCCTCCCAATAAGTGTTTGGTAATTTTAGGTGATATTGGAGGGCATTCTGAGGGAAGTCGGTTCCTCCCAATAAGTGTTCGGTAATTTTAGGTGATATTGGGAGACATTCTAAGGGAAGCTGGGTCCTCCCAATATGTGTTTGGTAATTTTAGGTGATATTGGAGGGCAAGTCGGTTCCTCCCAATAAGTGTTCGGTAATTTTAGGTGATATTGGGAGACATTCTACGGGAAGTTGGGTCCTCCCAATAAGTGTTTGGTAATTTTAGGTGATATTGGAGGGCATTCTGAGGGAAGTCGGTTCCTCCCAATAAGTGTTCGGTAATTTTAGGTGATATTGGGAGACATTCTAAGGGAAGCTGGGTCCTCCCAATAAGTGTTCGGTAATTTTAGGTGATATTGGGAAGCATTCTGAAGGAAGTCGGTTCCTCCCAATAAGTGTTCGGTAATTTTAGGTGATATTGCGAGACATTCTAAGGGAAGCTGGGTCCTCCCAATAAGTGTTGGGTAATTTTAGGTGATATTGCAGGGCATTCTGAGGGAAGTCGGTTCCTCCCAATAAGTGTTCGGTAATTTTAGGTGATATTGGGAGACATTCTAAGGGTAGCTGGGTCCTCTCAATAAGTGTTCGGTAATTTTAGGTGATATTGGGGGACATTCTACGGGAAGTAGGGTCCTTTAAATAAGTGTTTGGTAATTTTAGGTGACATTGGAGGGCATTCTGAGGGAAGTCGGTTCCTCCCAATAAGTGTTCGGTAATTTTAGGTGATATTGGGAGACATTCTAAGGGAAGCTGGGTCCTCCCAATAAGTGTTCGGTAATTTTAGGTGATATTGGGGGACATTCTACGGGAAGTAGGGTCCTTTAAATAAGTGTTTGGTAATTTTAGGTGACATTGGAGGGCATTCTGAGGGAAGTCGGTTCCTCCCAATAAGTGTTCGGTAATTTTAGGTGATATTGGGAGACATTCTAAGGGTAGCTGGGTCCTCCCAATAAGTGTTCGGTAATTTTAGGTGATATTGGGAGACATTCTACGGGAAGTTGGGTCCTCCCAATAAGTGTTTGGTAATTTTAGGTGATATTGGAGGGCATTCTGAGGGAAGTCGGTTCCTCCCAATAAGTGTTCGGTAATTTTAGGTGATATTAGGAGACATTCTAAGGGAAGCTGGGTCCTCCCAATAAGTGTTCGGTAATTTTAGGTGATATTGGGGGACATTCTTCGGGAAGTAGGGTCCTTTAAATAAGTGTTTGGTAATTTTAGGTGACATTGGAGGGCATTCTGAGGGAAGTCGGTTCCTCCCAATAAGTGTTCGGTAATTTTAGGTGATATTGGAAGACATTCTAAAGAAAGCTGGGTCCTCCCAATAAGTGTTCGGTAATTTTAGGTGATATTGGGAGACATTCTACGGGAAGTTGGGTCCTTTAAATAAGTGTTCGGTAATTTTAGGTGACATTGGAGGGCATTCTGAGGGAAGTCGGTTCCTCCCAATAAGTGTTCGGTAATTTTAGGTGATATTGGGAGACATTCTAAAGGAAGCTGGGTCCTCCCAATAAGTGTTCGGTAATTTTAGGTGATATTGGAGGGCATTCTGAGGGAAGTCGGTTCCTCCCAATAAGTGTTCGGTAATTTTAGGTGATATTGGGAGACATTCTAAGGGAAGCTGGGTCCTCCCAATAAGTGTTCGGTAATTTTAGGTGATATTGGAGGGCATTCTGAGGGAAGTCGGTTCCTCCCAATAAGTGTTCGGTAATTTAAGGTGATATTGGGAGACATTCTAAGGGTAGCTGGGTCCTCCCAATAAGTGTTTGGTAATTTTAGGTGATATTGGAGGGCATTCTGAGGGAAGTCGGTTCCTCCCAATAAGTGTTCGGTAATTTTAGGTGATATTGGGAGACATTCTACGGGAAGTTGGGTCCTTTAAATAAGTGTTCGGTAATTTTAGGTGATATTGGAGGGCATTCTGAGGGAAGTCGGTTCCTCCCAATAAGTGTTCGGTAATTTAAGGTGATATTGGGAGACATTCTAAGGGTAGCTGGGTCCTCCCAATAAGTGTTTGGTAATTTTAGGTGATATTGGAGGGCATTCTGAGGGAAGTCGGTTCCTCCCAATAAGTGTTCGGTAATTTTAGGTGATATTGGGAGACATTCTAAAGGAAGCTGGGTCCTCCCAATAAGTGTTCGGTAATTTTAGGTGATATTGCGAGACATTCTACGGGAAGTTGGGTCCTTTAAATAAGTGTTCGGTAATTTTAGGTGATTTTGGAGGGCATTCTGAGGGAAGTCGGTTCCTCCCAATAAGTGTTCGGTAATTTTAGGTGATATTGGGAGACATTCTAAAGGAAGCTGGGTCCTCCCAATAAGTGTTCGGTAATTTTAGGTGATATTGAAGGGCATTCTGAGGGAAGTCGGTTCCTCCCAATAAGTGTTCGGTAATTTTAGGTGATATTGGGAGACATTCTAAGGGTAGCTGGGTCCTCCCAATAAGTGTTCGGTAATTTTAGGTGATATTGGGAGACATTCTACGGGAAGTTGGGTCCTTTAAATAAGTGTTCGGTAATTTTAGGTGATATTGGAGGGCATTCTGAGGGAAGTCGGTTCCTCCCAATAAGTGTTCGGTAATTTTAGGTGATATTGGGAGACATTCTAAAGGAAGCTGGGTCCTCCCAATAAGTGTTCGGTAATTTTAGGTGATATTGGAGGGCATTCTGAGGGAAGTCGGTTCCTCCCAATAAGTGTTCGGTAATTTTAGGTGATATTGGGAGACATTCTAAGGGTAGCTGGGTCCTCCCAATAAGTGTTCGGTAATTTTAGGTGATATTGGGAGACATTCTACGGGAAGTTGGGTCCTTAAAATAAGTGTTCGGTAATTTTAGGTGATATTGGAGGGCATTCTGAGGGAAGTCGGATCCTCCCAATAAGTGTTCGGTAATTTTAGGTGATATTGGAAGACATTCTAAAGGAAGCTGGGTCCTCCCAATAAGTGTTCGGTAATTTTAGGTGATATTGGGAGACATTCTACGGGAAGTTGGGTCCTTTAAATAAGTGCTCGGTAATTTTAGGTGATATTGGAGGGCATTCTGAGGGAAGTCGGTTCCTCCCAATAAGTGTTCGGTAATTCTAGGTGATATTGGGAGACATTCTAAGGGAAGCTGGGTCCTACCAATAAGTGTTCGGTAATTTTAGTTGATAATAGGGGGCATGTTTAAGACAGTTGGGTCCTCCCAATAAGTGTTCGGTGAATTTAGGTGATATTGGGGGGCATTCTGAGGGAAGTCGGTTCCTCCCAATAAGTGTTTGGTAATTTTAGGTGATATTGGAGGGCATTCTGAGGGAAGTCGGATCCTCCCAATAAGTGTTCGGTAATTTTAGGTGATATTGGGAGACTTTCTAAGGGAAGCTGGGTCCTCCCAATAAGTGTTCGGTAATTTTAGGTGCTATTGGGAGGCATTCTTCCCTCAGGATGCTCCTTAATATCACTTAAAATTACCGAACACTTATTGGGAGAACTCAGCTTCCCTAAGAATGTCCCTCAATATCACCTAAAATTACCGAACACTTATTGGGAGTAACCAACTTCCATAAGAATGCTCCTTAATATCACCTAAAATTACCGAACACTCATTGGGAGGACCCAACTTCCCTCAGAATGCTCTCCAATATCACCAAAAATTACCGAACACTTATTAGGAGGAACCGACTTCCCTCAGAATGCCCCCCAATATCACCTAAAATCACCAAACACTTATTGGGAGGACCCAGCTTCCCTTAGAATGTCCCCCAATATCACCTAAAATTACCGATCACTTACTGGGAGGACCCAACTGCCCTCAGGATTCTCCTTAATATCACCTAAATTACCGCACACTTATTGGAAGGACCCAACATTCCTCAGAATGCTCCCCAATGTCACCTAAAATTATCGAACATTTATTGGAAGGACCCAACTTCCCTTAAAATGCTCCTAAATATCACCTAAAATTACCGAACACTTCTTGGGAGGAACCGACTTCCCTCAGAATGATCCCCAATATCACCTAAAATCACCGAACACTTATTGGGAGGAACCGACTTCCCTCAGAATGCCTCCATATAACACCTAAAATTACCGAACACTTATTGGGAGGACCTAACTTCCCTTAGAATGTCCCCCAATATCACCTAAAATTACCGAACACTTATTGGGAGGAACCGACTTCCCTCAGAATGCCTCCCAATAACACCTAAAATTATCGAGCACTTATTGGGAGGAACCGACTTCCCTCAGAATGCCCCCCAATATCACTTAAAATTACCGAACACTTAGTTAAAGGACCCATCTTCCCTCACAATGCCCCCCAATATCACCTAAAATTACCGAACACTTATTAGGAGTACCCAACTTCCCTCAGAATGCCCCCCAATATCACATAAAATTACCGAACACTTATTGGAAAAAACCGACTTCCCTCAGAATGTCCCCCAATATCACTTAAAATTACCGAACACTTATAAGGAGGTCCCAACTTCCCTAAAAATGCCTTCCAATATCACCTTAAATTACCAAACACTTATTGGGAGGGACCGACTTCCCTCAGAATGTCCCCCCATTATCACCTAAAATAACCGAACACTTATTGGGAGGACCCAACTTCCCTAAAATGCCCCCTAATATCACCTAAAATTACCGAACACTTATTGGGAGGAACCGACATCCCTCAGAATGCTCCCCAATATCACTTAAATTAACGAACACTTATTGGGAGAAACCGACTTCCCTCAGAATGCCCCCGAATATCACCAAAAATTATAGAACACTTATTGGGAGGAACCGACTTCCCTCAGAATGCTCCCCAATATCACCTAAAATTACCGAACGCTTATTGGGAGAAACCAACTTCCCTCAGAATGCCCCCCAATATCACCTGAAATTACCGAACACTTATTGGGAAGAACCAACTTTCCTAAGATGCCCCCTAATATCACCTATAATTACCGAACACTTATTGGGAGGAACCGACTTCCCTCAGAATGCCCTCCAATATCACCTAAATTTACCGAACTCTTATTGGGAGCACCCAGCTTCCCTTAGAATGTCCCCCAATATCACCTAAAATTACCGAACACTTATTGGGAAGAACCGACTTCCTTCAGGATGCTCCTTTATATCACCTAAAATTACCGACCACTTATCGGGAGGAGCCAGGTTCCCTAAGAATGTCCCCCAATATCACCTAAAATTACCGAACACTTATTGGGAAGAACCAACTTTCCTAAGATGCCCCCTAATATCACCTATAATTACCGAACACTTATTGGGAGGAACCGACTTCCCTCAGAATGCCCTCCAATATCACCTAAATTTACCGAAATCTTATTGGGAGCACCCAGCTTCCCTTAGAATGTCCCCCAATATCACCTAAAATTACCGAACACTTATTGGGAAGAACCGACTTCCTTCAGGATGCTCCTTTATATCACCTAAAATTACCGACCACTTATCGGGAGGAGCCAGGTTCCCTAAGAATGTCCCCCAATATCACCTAAAATTACCGAACACTTATTGGGTGGAACCGACTTCCCTCAGAATGCCCTCCAATGTCACCTAATATAACCGAACACTTATTGGGAGGAACCGACTTCCCTCAGAATGTCCCCCAATATCACTTTAAATTACCGAACACTTATTAGGAGGTCCCAACTTCCCTAAAAATGCCTTCCAATATCACCTAAAATTACCGAACACTTATTGGGAGGGACCAACTTCCCTCAGAATGTCCCCCCATTATCACCTAAAATTACCGAACACTTATTGCGAGGACCCAACTTCCTTAAAATGCCCTCCAATATCACCTAGATTTACCAAACACTTATTGGGAGGACCTAACTTCCCTAAGAATGCCCCCCAATATCACCTAAAATTACCGAACCATCATTGAGAGGAACCGACTTCCCTCAGAATGCCTCCCAATATCACCTAAAATTACCAAACACTTATTGGAAGGACCCATTTTTCCTAAGATGCCCCCTAATATCACCTAGAATTACCGAACACTTATTGGGAGGAACCGACTTCACTAAAATGCCCCCTAATATCACCTAGAATTATCGAACACTTATTAGGAGGACCTAACTTCCCTAAGAATGCCCTCCAATATCACCTAAAATTACCAAACACTTATTGAGAGGAACCGACTTCCCTCAGAATGCCTCCCAATATTACCTAAAATAACCGAACACTTATTGGGAGGACCCAACTTCCCTAATTTCACCTAAAATTACCGAACACTTATTGGGAGGAACCGACTTCCCTTAGAATGCTTCCCAATATCACCTGAAATTACCGAACACTTATTAGGAGGACCCATTTTTCCTAAGATGCCCCCTAATATCACCTAGAATTACCGAGCACTTAATGGGAGGAACCGACTTTTCTCAGAATGCCCTCCAATATCACCTAAAATTACCGAACACTTATTGGGAGGACCCAACTTTCCTTAGAATGCTTCCCCATATCACCAAAAACTACCGAACACTTATTGGGAGGAACCGACTTCCCTCAGAATGCCTCCGAATATCACCTAAAATTACCGAACACTTATTGGGAGGAACCGACTTCCCTCAGAATGCTCCCCAATATCACTTAAAATTACCGAACACTTATTGGGAGAAACCGCCTTCCCTCAGAATGCCTCTCAATATTACCTTAAATTACCGAACACTTATTAGGAGGACCCAACTTCCCTAAAATGCCCCCTAATATCACCTAAAATTACCGAACACTTATTGGGAGGAACCGACTTCCCTCAGAATGCCCCCCAATATCACCTAAAATTAATGAACACTTATTGGGAGGAACCAACTTCCCTCAGAATGCTTCCCAATATCACCTAAAACTACCGACCACTTATCGGGAGGACCCAGGTTCCCTAAGAATGTCCCCCAATACCACCTAAAATTACCGAACACTTATTGGGTGGAACCGACTTCCCTCAGAATGCCCCCAATATCACCTAAAATTACCGAACACTTATTGGGTGGAACCGAATTCCCTCAGAATGCCCCCCAATATCACCTAAAATAACCGAACACTTATAGGTAGGAACCGACTTCCTTCAGAATGCCTCCTAATAACACCTAAAATTACCGAACACTTATTGGGAGGAACTTACTTCCCTCAGAATGCTCCCCAATATCACCTGAAATTACCGAACACTTATTGGAAGGAACCGACTTCCCTCAGAATTCCCCCCAATATCACCTAAAATTACCGAACACTTATTGGGAGGAACCGACTTCCCTCAGAATGCCTCCCTATAACACCTAAAATTCATGCGCATAATTACAGCGCATTTGGCCCCTCAGCTCCTATGCCGTGCTCGCTTGTCGTGCACTACGGGCAGCGTGCATGACATTGGAGCAGAGGGGCCAAATATGCTGTAGTTACGCGCATGCTAAAATTACCGAACAATTATTGGGAGGAACCGACTTCCCTCAGAATGCTCCCCAATATCACCTGAAAATACCGATTACTTATTGGGAGGAACCGACTTCACTCAGAATGCCCCCCCAATATCACCTAAAATTACCGAACACTTATTGGGAGGAACCGACTTCCTTCAGAATGCCTCCTAATAACACCTAAAATTACCGAACACTTATTGGGAGGAACCGACTTCCCTCAGAATGCCCCCCAATATCACCTGAAATTACCGAACACTTATTGGAAGGAACCGACTTCCCTCAGAATGCCCCCCAATATCACCTAAAATTACCGAACACTTATTGGGAGGAACCGACTTCCCTCAGAATGCTCCCCAATATCACCTAAAATTACCGAACACTTATTGGGAGGAACCGACTTCCCTCAGAATGCTCCCCAATATCACCTAAAATTACCGAACACTTATTGGGAGGACCCAGCTTCCCTAAGAATGTCTCCCAATATCACCTAAAACTACTGAGCACTCATTGGGAGGAACCGACTTCCCTCAGAATGCTCCCCAATATCACCTAAAATTACCGAACACTTATTGGGAGGAACCGACTTCCCTCAGAATGCCCCCCAATATCACCTAAAATTACCGAACACTTATTGGGAGGACCCAGCTTCCTTTAGTATGTCTCCCAATATCACCTAAAATTACCGAACACTTATTGGGAGGAACCGACTTCCCTCAGAATGCCCTCCAATATCACCTTAAATTACCAAACACTTATTGGGAGGACCCAGCTTTTTTTAGAATGTCTCCCAATATCACTTAAAATTACCGAACACTTATTGGGAGGAACCGACTTCCTTCAGAATGCTTTCCAATATCACCTAAAATTACCGAACACTTATTGGGAGGACCCAGCTTCCCTTAGAATGTCTCCCAATATCACCTAAAATTACCGAACACTTATTTTGAGGAATGGACTTCCTTCGGAATGCTTCCCAATATCACCTAAAATTACCGAACACTTATTGGGAGGACCCAGCTTCCCTTAGAATGTCTCGCAATATCACCTAAAATTACCGAACACTTATTGGGAGGAACCGACTTCCTTCAGAATGCTTCCCAATATCACCTAAAATTACCGAACACTTATTGGGAGGACCCAGCTTCCCTTAGAATGTTTCCCAATATCACCTTAAATTACCGAACACTTATTGGGAGGAACCGACTTCCCTCAGAATGCCCTCCAATATCACCTAAAATTACCGAACACTTATTGGGAGGACCCAGCTACCCTTAGAATGTCTCCCAATATCACCTAAAATTACCGAACACTTATTGGGAGGAACCGACTTCCTTCAGAATGCTTCCCAATATCACCTAAAATTACCGAACACTTATTGGGAGGACCCAGCTTCCCTTAGAATGTTTCCCAATATCACCTTAAATTACCGAACACTTATTGCGAGGAACCGACTTCCTTCAGAATGCTTCCCAATATCACCTAAAATTACCGAACACTTATTGGGAGGACCCAGCTTCCCTTAGAATGTCTCCCAATATCACCTAAAATTACCGAACACTTATTGGGAGGAACCGACTTGCCCTCCAATATCACCTAAAATTACCAAACACATATTGGGAGGACCCAGCTTCCCTTAGAATGTCTCCCAATATCACCTAAAATTACCGAACACTTATTGGGAGGAACCGACTTCCTTCAGAATGCCCCCCCCCCCCCCCAATATCACCTAAAATTACCAAACACTTATTGGGAGGACCCTGCTACCCTTAGAATGTCTCCCAATATCACCTAAAATTACCGAACACTTATTGGGAGGAACCGACTTCCCTCAGAATGCCCCCCAATATCACCTAAAATTACCAAACACTTATTGGGAGGACCCAGCTACCCTTAGAATGTCTCCCAATATCATCTAAAATTACCGAACACTTATTGGGAGGAACCGACTTCCTTCAGAATGCCCTCCAATATCACCTAAAATTACCGAACACTTATTTAAAGGACCCAACTTCCCGTAGAATGTCTCCCAATATCACCTAAAATTACCGAACACTTATTGGGAGGACCCAGCTACCCTTAGAATGTCTCCCAATATCACCTTAAATTACCAAACACTTATTGGGAGGAACCGACTTCCCTCAGAATGCCCTCCAATATCACCTAAAATTACCAAACACTTATTGGAAGGACCCAGCTTCCCTTAGAATGTCTCCCAATATCACCTAAAATTACCGAACACTTATTGGGAGGAACCGACTTCCCTCAGAATGCCCTCAAATATCACCTAAAATTACCAAACACTTATTGGGAGGACCCAGCTTCCCTTAGAATGTCTCCCAATATCACCTAAAATTACCGAACACTTATTGGGAGGAACCGACTTCCCTCAGAATGCCCTCAAATATCACCTAAAATTACTAAACACTTATTGGGAGGACCCAGCTTCCCTTAGAATGTCTCCCAATATCACCTAAAATTACCGAACACTTATTGGGAGGAACCGACTTCCCTCAGAATGCCCTCCAATATCACCTAAAATTACCGAACACTTATTTAAAGGACCCAACTTCCCGTAGAATGTCCCCCAATATCACCTAAAATTACCGAACACTTATTGGGAGGACCCAGCTTCCCTTAGAATGTCTCCCAATATCACCTGAAATTACCGAACACTTATTGGGAGGAACCGACTTCCCTCAGAATGCCCTCCAATATCACCTAAAATTACCAAACACTTATTGGGAGGACCCAGCTACCCTTAGAATGTCTCCCAATATCACCTTAAATTACCGAACACTTATTGGGAGGAACCGACTTCCCTCAGAATGCCCTCCAATATCACCTAAAATTACCGAACACTTATTTAAAGGACCCAACTTCCCGTAGAATGTCCCCCAATATCACCTTAAATTACCGAACACTTATTGGGAGGACCCAGCTTCCTTTAGAATGTCTTCCAATATCACCTAAAATTACCGAACACTTATTGGGAGGAACCGACTTCCCTCAGAATGCCCTCCAATATCACCTAAAATTACCAAACACTTATTGGGAGGACCCAGCTTCCCTTAGAATGTCTCCCAATATCACCTAAAATTACCGAACACTTATTGGGAGGAACCGACTTCCCTCAGAATGCCCTCCAATATCACCTAAAATTACCGAACACTTATTGGGAGGACCCAGCTTCCTTTAGAATGTCTTCCAATATCACCTAAAATTACCGAACACTTATTGGGAGGAACCGACTTCCCTCAGAATGCCCTCCAATGTCACCTAAAATTACCAAACACTTATTTAAAGGACCCTACTTCCCGTAGAATGTCCCCCAATATCACCTAAAATTACCGAACACTTATTGGGAGGACCCAGCTTCCCTTAGAATGTCTCCTAATATCACCTAAAATTACCGAACACTTATTGGGAGGAACAATAGAAATACACTAGAACGCCA
This sequence comes from Aedes albopictus, assembly GCF_035046485.1. Taxonomy (NCBI): domain Eukaryota; kingdom Metazoa; phylum Arthropoda; class Insecta; order Diptera; family Culicidae; genus Aedes; species Aedes albopictus. The sequence continues at coordinate 45,230,857 of NC_085136.1, forward strand.
ATGGCGCTGTTCTCAGTTTTCCTATTTATTTATTTTAATAACTTTAGTTGCAATAATTGATTATTTTTAAGTGCCCATCTTGTAGAGGACCTTTTGTTTTGATAAGCAAAACTTATTTGACACTTATAGTACCGCTACTGACGCTGTAAGGGCGAGGCAAACTAGATGTTGGTCACACGAACAGTCGCGACATTGGATTTCTGTGGCTGGTTATTCTAATGGAGGAACCGACTTCCCTCAGAATGCCCTCCAATATCACCTAAAATTACCAAACACTTATTGGGAGGACCCAACTTCCCGTAGAATGTCTCCCAATATCACCTAAAATTACCGAACACTTATTGGGAGGACCCAGCTACCCTTAGAATGTCTCCCAATATCACCTAAAATTACCGAACACTTATTGGGAGGAACCGACTTCCCTCAGAATGCCCTCCAATATCACCTAAAATTACCGAACACTTATTTAAAGGACCCAACTTCCCGTAGAATGTCTCCCAATATCACCTAAAATTACCGAACACTTATTGGGAGGACCCAGCTTCCTTTAGAATGTCTTCCAATATCACCTAAAATTACCGAACACTTATTGGGAGGAACCGACTTCCCTCAGAATGCCCTCCAATATCACCTAAAATTACCAAACACTTATTGGGAGGACCCAGCTACCCTTAGAATGTCTCCTAATATCACCTAAAATTACCGAACACTTATTGGGAGGAACCGACTTCCCTCAGAATGCCCTCCAATATCACCTAAAATTACCAAACACTTATTGGGAGGACCCAGCTTCCCTTAGAATGTCTCCTAATATCACCTAAAATTACCGAACACTTATTGGGAGGAACCGACTTCCCTCAGAATGCCCTCCAATATCACCTAAAATTACCAAACACTTATTGGGAGGACCCAGCTACCCTTAGAATGTCTCCTAATATCACCTAAAATTACCGAACACTTATTGGGAGGAACCGACTTCCCTTAGAATGTCTCCTAATATCACCTAAAATTACCGAACACTTATTGGGAGGAACCGACTTCCCTCAGAATGCCCTCCAATATCACCTAAAATTACCAAACACTTATTGGGAGGACCCAACTTCCCGTAGAATGTCTCCCAATATCACCTAAAATTACCGAACACTTATTGGGAGGACCCAGCTACCCTTAGAATGTCTCCCAATATCACCTAAAATTACCGAACACTTATTGGGAGGAACCGACTTCCCTCAGAATGCCCTCCAATATCACCTAAAATTACCGAACACTTATTTAAAGGACCCAACTTCCCGTAGAATGTCCCCCAATATCACCTAAAATTACCGAACACTTATTGGGAGGACCCAGCTTCCCTTAGAATGTCTCCCAATATCACCTAAAATTACCGAACACTTATTGGGAGGAACCGACTTCCCTCAGAATGCCCTCCAATATCACCTAAAATTACCAAACACTTATTGGGAGGACCCAACTTCCCGTAGAATGTCTCCCAATATCACCTAAAATTACCGAACACTTATTGGGAGGACCCAGCTACCCTTAGAATGTCTCCCAATATCACCTAAAATTACCGAACACTTATTGGGAGGAACCGACTTCCCTCAGAATGCCCTCCAATATCACCTAAAATTACCGAACACTTATTTAAAGGACCCAACTTCCCGTAGAATGTCCCCCAATATCACCTAAAATTACCGAACACTTATTGGGAGGACCCAGCTTCCCTTAGAATGTCTCCCAATATCACCTAAAATTACCGAACACTTATTGGGAGGAACCGACTTCCCTCAGAATGCCCTCCAATATCACCTAAAATTACCGAACACTTATTGGGAGGACCCAGCTTCCTTTAGAATGTCTCCCAATATCACCTAAAATTACCGAACACTTATTGGGAGGAACCGACTTCCCTCAGAATGCCCTCCAATGTCACCTAAAATTACCGAACACTTATTTAAAGGACCCAACTTCCCGTAGAATGTCTCCCAATATCACCTAAAATTACCGAACACTTATTGGGAGGACCCAGCTTTCTTTAGAATGTCTTCCAATATCACCTAAAATTACCGAACACTTATTGGGAGGAACCGACTTCCCTCAGAATGCCCTCCAATGTCACCTAAAATTACCAAACACTTATTTAAAGGACCCTACTTCCCGAAGAATGTCCCCCAATATCACCTAAAATTACCGAACACTTATTTAAAGGACCCAACTTCCCTCACAATGCCCCCAATATCTTCTAAATTTCTCAAATATTCATTTAAAAACCCCAACTTTCCGCAATAATCCACCTTAATATCACCCATTCATACCTTAAATAGTACAGAACATACTGTGTACCCGATGGCACGTAATGCCAGAAAAAAGATTAATCACAGCTTATTTAGCATATTAGCATACATTAATGTTGTAATTTATTACGGCATTATTTATTGAATTACTTATTTAAAATCAATAAAATAATATCTGACTTCGTCAGCATAACCCCACCCCATCTGAATAGCACCGCAGATTGACTGCGAGTGCAAGGAAACCCAACTCGGCAAAGGAATTTAAACACCACGCAGCTCGTCTTGCTCTCGGCGACCACATTAGTATCGCTACTAGCATATCAATGTTTTAAAAATCTTGCGCGCGTCCTCTCGCACGCAACCTCCGCATTGCTTTCCGCCATAGCGGAAATACGATGCACCGCTTTAAACTGTGCGCACTCCCCACATCAACAATAACAGAGGCATGGTCGTGGCTACAAACTTCTCCGGCTCTCCACCCGAACGACCAACTCGCCCAGATTGGTGCAATGTTTGTTATGCACGATTAAACATAACACCAATCAGGACGAGTTGGTTGGTTGTGTGGCAGTGTTTGGCTATTCATGTGCGTTGCAATAGTTTCTCTTGCCTGCTGTTGGGAGAGTAAACAGCAGGCACACGAACGGGAAGTGCTGCCAAAGCACGGTTGAATGAAATCGGGGCGATGTTTTTCGCAATTCGATGAGTTTCTTACCTAACTTTGAATTAATTATTCTGGCCAAACTACAAAAAATTCAATGTTGGTCTCAAAGAGAGTTTGGTAGAAAACAACATAAACAATCTTTTGTAGAATATCACTTTTCTACTTTACTACGTGTTTTCATTAAATAACAACAAAAATACCTAAAAAAAGAGCATTTTTTTCGGCTTTTGCCGCAAACTTTCCAAAATTTAAGCATGTTAATCACTTTAGATCGAGTTTTTGTCCAAGAAGCATAACAGCACAATGGTTCAGGCTTTCAATTCATGCAAAAAGATTGAGATTTTGATCAAAGATAGCTGAGATACAATTTTTTGAAGTTTTGCATGTTAAAAATCATAGAATTTTGAATAACTCACTTAGCAGTGATTTGCGACCCCATGTTCCTTGGGCACTTTTTCATATCTCATTAAGACCTATCTGCCCTCGAATTATTTAAAGTCCGGAAACAAACACCCTGTATATGACTATTTTTTCATGACAGTGTATCAGTCAATGTCTATATTCTAGCACTGAAAAATAAAAATGAACACATTTGATGTTTAACATTTGATAATGTAGGCCTAATAAGCGGATATCAATAAACTGCACGCCCAATGGTCATTAAACAAAATGACTATAACAGTAACAAAATTAGCTCAAATTCGATGAACAACCAGACCACACTGATCCAGAGCCGTGTAGTTTCACATACCAGTTGAAATAAGTACATATATTTGATGATATTGTAGAGAAAATCAAAAATTTTGTTTTATCAGATGCGAAATTTAGCGACCTGTGCGATTTTCTGCGGTTTGAAAATTCTGGTTGTCTTCATCTTCAGGCGCCGCCCTGTAAAGGTTAGTGACCAAAATGGGAAATTTTTTAATTAACTTTTCAGAAAACTAGCCTAGATCATGGAACGTTGAAACATAGATTGGTTAATGTCACATGGACGAAAATGAGGTTTGAAGTTGAAAAACACTTTCGCATTTTTTCCTGCCGCATACTGTATTTTCCATTCACGTTAGCTAATTCTTCAATATGGCAACAACCATAATCAGCGAAAATAAAACGAAAGCATGTTTACTTTTATGATGACCGCAATGAACCTAGAAATGTCGTAGTTCTGCTTTTCCACCAACAGACGTCGTTACTTATCGAACGGATCGCCATCTGTTGAGAGTTTTAACAGTTTTATTGTGGTAACAATGATTACCAGAAGGTTTACAAATCGGAAAGTTTTGTTTACTCTTAAAATCTGTCTTTATGGAAATCTTTAAGTATACTATAAAACATTTTATCAATGGTTTTCGTGAAAGCAGTCATAAAACTGCGAGTTTTAATTATTGCTGTAATAAAACCCTAATAAAAATCAAACAAAACCAATCAGCAATAGGGAATTGCATGAAATTCTCTCCTTCTCTTTCACTCTAACAGAAATCTTGTAAACAACAAGGCCACGAAACTTCAAAATCCCATACAAAATCAAAACAGTGCGGTGCCCTATGGAATTATTACGTGGGTTGCTGAGGTTTTCATGGGGTTTCAAATGTGTTCCACGGGATATATCTCTGATACTACCTGAAACCCTGAAAAGGATTGAAATCACTCTGGAAACCCATGAAACTTCTTTGAATGCCATCTCCTGGAAACCCTTCTAGAGCGCTTCTGAAACCTCCTGATAATCCTTGAAAGTCTTATGAAACATCCCTTAAACCTCATATTCAGAAGCTCTAAGAAGAAGGACCCCCGAGAGCCCCTTCTAAACCCTTATGAAACTGCAATAAAACTTGGAAATAAAAAGCTGATAAATTTTTAATGCGATAGAGTTTTTGATCCCATTTACGGCACAAAAGGTAAACAAAATTGTGCAATACCTAAATTCACAACGAAACACCGATTTCGTTCACTTCTTCCATCTGAATCAGATACCTTATTTCGTGAACTTGTTTGTTGTTGACAGTGATTGTTGTAAAGATTGTCTACCGGAACGTTGATTTTGAACGAGTTTACTGCACATAGTCTAGCACCAATTCCCGTCACCAGTGCCGAACTTCCAGCAAAATCAAATGGGAAATCACTTCGGCACCCATCTTTGTGCTGACGAAGTGCACTCGTCTGCGTGTAATAGTTGTTTTGAGTTGTGCTGTTATAAAATGTCTTTTTTTGTAGAAAATTCTGTTCATACGGAAAGGTAGTTCAAAAGGCGTAGGCGTCAAATTTTGTTGCCAAGAAGATGGAACGCAACGAATACTTCGTTCAAAAGTCTCATGCAACAGGCAAGTTGGGCTTACCTATATAATTACCTGAGTGTTCTGCAGAAGAAATTCATGAAGAAACCCCTGTAGATATTTTTGAAGAAACGCCTAGAGGAATCCCTCAATAAACTCCAGTAGAAACTCCTGTAGAAATCTCTTATGAAACTACTGGAGAAATCCTGGAAGAATCTCCTGCAAAAATCCTTAGGAAAAACTTCTGGATTAACTCCTGGAGGAACTCCTGGAAGAATTCATGAAGGAAATCTCAGACAAACTAGTGGAAGAACCCCTGAGGGAAATCCTGGAAAAACTCGTTAAGAATCACAAATAAAAATCTTTGAGAAATCCTTGCAGAACTTCCATGTGAAATTTCTAGACCGATATTTCCAGAAAACCCTGAAGGAGTTCTTGGAGGAATTCCTAAGGAAGATCCTGGAGAAATTCTTGTAGAAGATTCCAGAGGAATTCGTGAAGGAGTTCCTAGAGGAATCCTTGAAGGAGTTCCTAGAGGAATCCCTAACAGGAGTTCCTGGAGGAATCCCTGACAGGAGTTCCTGGAGGAATCCCTGACAGGAGTTCCTGGAGGAATCCCTGACAGGAGTTCCTGGAGGAATCCCTGACAGGAGTTCCTGGAGGAATCCCTGACAGGAGTTCCTGGAGGAATCCCTGACGGGAGTTCCTGGAGGAATCCCTGACGGGAGTTCCTGGAGGAATCCCTGGCAGGAGTTCCTGGAGGAATCCCTGACAGGAGTTCCTGGAGGAATCCCTGACAGGAGTTCCTGGAGGAATCCCTGACAGGAGTTCCTGGAGGAATCCCTGACAGGAGTTCCTGGAGGAATCCCTGACAGGAGTTCCTGGAGGAATCCCTGACAGGAGTTCCTGGAGGAATCCCTGACAGGAGTTCCTGGAGGAATCCCTGACAGGAGTTCCTGGAGGAATCCCTGACAGAAGTTCCTGGAGGAATCCCTGACAGGAGTTCCTGGAGGAATCCCTGACAGGAGTTCCTGGAGGAATCCCTGACAGGAGTTCCTGGAGGAATCCCTGACAGGAGTTCCTGGAGGAATCCCTGACAGGAGTTCCTGGAGGAATCCCTGACAGGAGTTCCTGGAGGAATCCCTGACAGGAGCTCCTGGAGGAATCCCTGACAGGAGTTCCTGGAGGAATCCCTGACAGGAGTTCCTGGAGGAATCCCTGACAAGAGTTCCTGGAGGAATCCCTGACAGGAGTTCCTGGAGGAATCCCTGACAGGAGTTCCTGGAGGAATCCCTGAAAGGAGTTCCTGGAGGAATCCCTGAAAGGAGTTCCTGGAGGAATCCCTGACAGGAGTTCCTGGAGGAATCCCTGACAGGAGTTCCTGGAGGAATCCCTGACAGGAGTTCCTGGAGGAATCCCTGACAGGAGTTCCTGGAGGAATCCCTGACAGGAGTTCCTGGAGGAATCCCTGACAGGAGTTCCTGGAGGAATCCCTGAAAGGAGTTCCTGGAGGAATCCCTGACAGGAGTTCCTGGAGGAATCCCTGACAGGAGTTCCTGGAGGAATACCTGACAGGAGTTCCTGGAGGAATCCCTGACAGGAGTTCCTGGAGGAATCCCTGACAGGAGTTCCTGGAGGAATCCCTGACAGGAGTTCCTGGAGGAATCCCTGAAAGGAGTTCCTGGAGGAATCCCTGACAGGAGTTCCTGGAGGAATCCCTGACAGGAGTTCCTGGAGGAATACCTGACAGGAGTTCCTGGAGGAATACCTGACAGGAGTTCCTGGAGGAATCCCTGACAGGAGTTCCTGGAGGAATCCCTGACAGGAGTTCCTGGAGGAATCCCTGACAGGAGTTCCTGGAGGAATCCCTGACAGGAGTTCATGGAGGGATCCCTGACAGGAGTTCCTGGAGGAATCCCTGACAGGAGTTCCTGGAGGAATACCTGACAGGAGTTCCTGGAGGAATCCCTGACAGGAGTTCCTGGAGGAATCCCTGAATGAATACCTGGAGGAATTCCTGGAGAAATCGCTGAAGAAATTCCTGGTGGAATCCCTGACAGGAGTACCTGGTGGAATCCCTGACAGAAGTTCCTGGTGGAATCCCTGACATGAGTTCCTGCTGGAATCCCTGAAGGAGTTCTTTGAGGAATCCCTGAAGGAGTTCCTTGGGGAATCCCTGAAGAAGTTCCTTGAAAAATCCTTGAAGGAGTTCCTGGAGGAATCCCTGAAAGAGTTTCTAGAGGAATCCCTAAAGGAGTTCCTGGGGGAATCCCTGAATAATTCCTTGAGGAATCTCTGAAAGAAGTTCATCCTAGAGGAGTTCCTTGAAGAATCACTGAAGGCGTTCTTGGAGGAATCCCTGAGGATTTCCTGAAAGAATCCCTGAAGGAAACCCTAAAGCAGTTCCTGAAGGAATCTCTGAAACAGTTCCTTAAGAAATCCCTGAAGAAGTACCTGTAGGAATTCCTAGAAAAAATTCTTGAAGAATCACTGAAGGAGTTCTTGGAGGAATCTCTGAAGGTGTACCTGGAGAGTTCCTGGAGGAACTCTTGAAAAAATTTCCGAAGGAATTTCTAAAGGAGTTCCTGGAGGAATCCCGGAAGGAGTTTCTGGAGGGGTGTCTTTTCAGCAATTCCAGGAGAAATTTCTCAAATAATTCAATGAAAAGTCTGAAAGAGCTCCTGTATGAATCTATGAAGGAACTCCTGGAGGAATCCTTGAAGCAGTTCCTGGAAAATACACGAAAGAGTTCCTGGTGGAATCCCTGGATGAAGTCCTCAGAAATCTTTGAAGGATTTCCTGGAGATACCGCTCAAGAAATTTCAGGAACAATTTCACAAAGAACTTCACGAGAAATCCCTCAAAGTGTTTCAGGAAAAATCTGTGAAGGAATTCCTGAATAAACTCCTAGAAAAGTCCCTGAAGTAACTACTGCTGAGCCGATGAATAAACATCTAGAGGAATCCTTGACTGACCTCCAGGAGAAACGCCTAGCGGAGTTTTTACAGGAATCCCTGCAAGAACTGCTGATTGCATATCTGAAGAAATTGTAGGACAATTCCCTACTCAGTACATGACCACTCGCGGGTTAGTTGATTTGTTTTTCCGAGCTCAATCGCAATAGAAACTCGTTTATTGTCTCCACA
>NC_085136.1:45239253-45289408 GCF_035046485.1 Aedes albopictus
GTGGTCACGTTGTATTCGCGTCATTTCTGCAACAGCTGGCGGATGGCGAATATCTGGTCCGTTGTAGCGCGTTCACCCATGAATCCAGCCTGATATTGCCCCACGAACTCTCTTGCAATCGGTGATAGACAGCGGCATAAAATTTGAGAGAGTGCCTTGTAGGCAGCGCTCAGTAGTGTGATCGCGCGTTCGTTCCCGTAATCCAACTTGTCGCCCTTTTTATGGATGGGACATACGATACCTTCCATCCATTCCTCCGGTAATACTTCCTCCTCCCAAATCTTGGTAATGAGCCAGTGTAGTGCTCTCACCAGTGCTTCTCCACCGTTGATCTGCTCCAGCGGCTTTGTTGTTTTTCAACCGGCCAACCTCCTCCTCAATCTCTTGGAGACAAGGGGCTGAAAATCTTTGGTTCCGCGCACGTACTCCTAGATCTGTTACCGCACCACCTTCGGTGCTTGCAACGTCGCCATTGAGGTGCTCATCGTAATGCTGCCGGCACCTTTCGACCACCTCACGCTCGCTCGTGAGAATATTCCCGTGATTATCTCGGCAAATGTCGGCTTGTGGCACAAAGTCTCTGCGCGAGCGGTTCAGCTTCTCGTAGAACTTTCGTGTGTCCTTAGCGCGGTACAGCTCTTCCATTGCTTCGCGATCTCGTTCTTCCTGCTGGCGCTTCTTCGTCCGGAAGACTGAGTTCTGCCTGTTCCGCGCCTGTCTGTAACGTGCCTCACTCGCTCTTGTCCGGTGTTGCAGCATTCTCGCCCATGCTGCATTCTTCTCGTTTTTCAACTGTTCACATTCGCCGTCGTACCAGTCGTTTCTGTGATTCGGAGTCGCGAAGCCTAGTGCTGTAGCCGAGGTACTACCTATGGCGGATCGGATGTCCCTCCAGCCATCTTCAAGTGTAGCTGCGCCAAGCTGCTCTTCCGTTGGTAGGGCCACTGCTAACTGCTGCGCGTAGTCTTGAGCCACTTCTACGTTACGCAGCTGCTCGATGTTGAGCCGCGGCGTTCGACTTCGACGCGTGGTGATAACCGTCGAAAGTTTTGAGCGCATGCATACAGCGACTAAGTAGTGATCCGAATCTATATTCGCCCTGCGGTATGTGCGGACGTTGGTTATATCCGAGAAGAATTTACCGTCGATTAGAACGTGGTCGATTTGGCTTTCTGTTTGATGGTCGGGTGATCTCCAGGTGGCTTTGTGGATATCTTCGCGGGGGAAGAAGGTGCTTCGGACTACCATACCACGGGAGGCTGCAAAGTTTACGCATCGCTGGCCGTTATCATTCGATACGGCGTGCAGGCTGTTTCGCCCGATTACCGATCTGTACATTTCCTTCCTTCCTACCTGCGCGTTCATGTCGCCAACAACGATTTTCACGTCACGCGGCGAGCAACCATCGTATGTTTGCTCCAACTGCGCGTAGAACGTTTCTTTCTCGTCATCAGGTCTCCCTTCGTGTGGGCAGTGGACGTTGATGATGCTGTAGTTGAAGAAACGGCCCTTAACTCTCAACATGCACATCCTTGCGTTGATCGGCTGTCACCCGATCACACGTTGTCGCATCTTGCCCAACACTATAAATACATGCACTACGGCAGCGGGGTGAGCGTCAGCCAATGCATGAAGAAGGTTAATTTTATTCACAATCACAGATCACTTTGTGAACTTCGCCAATGTTTATTTCAGCACATTTTAGGCTATATTTCATTACCATTGGTAACACGATTCATGTAAAATTTGACCTTCTTACGAGAAAAATGCAGAAAGTGTGAATTTGCCGTTCAAATTTCAATCGCAATGAAAAGAGCGAGGGCTCAACCAGCCACACCCAAATTATGAGCAGTAATTTTAGAAGCTAAAGGAGATTGGAGATTGAAAAAAACAATATAAGGTGTTGATGCGATTAAATTATTATTTTTTTCATTAAACGTTGATCCATCCTACTACACATTTACACCTCTGGAATCTGAAATGGTGTGATTTGAAGAGATCGCTTTGGTCACGATTTTGTTCTTTTGCATATATGAAGGCTTTGACCATTTCTTCACTTATAATCTATAAGCCACGATTTGATTTATCGCTTTGACATTTATTTTGTTCACTTTTATAATTCCGCTATATGATGTGCAGCTTGCAAGAATTCTGTTAAATTTTACGTTTGACCACTTCCGGTGGGACACCTGGAACCGATTCCGGTTTTCTCAAATATGGTCTGAGACTATGTTCTTGTCAACTGTTCATCGGCTTACCTAAAAAGCTGAAAATTAATGTGATCTGAGGCTGTTTTCTTGCCAACCGTTCAGCAAATGTTTGAAAAAGCCACGATATTATGTATCGCATGCATGATTTTGGTTTTCTTCTATTAAATCACTTCCGATGGAACAACCGCAACCGATTCCAAAATATTATTACAAAACTCCGCTATGGTTTAGTTCCCTTCTATATTTTACCACTTCCGGTGGGTTACTCGTCTCGTCACCAGTTCTGGAACACTACCGGTTCTCAAAAATATAGTCTGAGATTATTTGTTGGCTAACCGTTTATCATGTTACTGAATAAGTCATTGATATGTCACATGTACTGATTCTCTTTTACATTTGACCATTTCTGGTGGGACACCCGGAATCGGTTCCGTAACACACTGATATGACTTGCGTCTATTTTCTTTCAAATGTTCATCATGTTACCTAAAAAGCCGTGATTTGAGGTATCACATGCATGGGTTTGGTTTTACTTCCGGCCCGGAACCGGTTGCGGAACCCTACCGATAGTCTCTTAAATAGTCTGAGCCTATTAGCTTGCAAACATTTATTAGGTTATCAAAAAAGCCGCGCTTTGCTGTGTCGTATGCATGGGTTTGGTACAATTTTATATTTAGCCGCTTTCGGAGGGAACCCCGGAACTAGTTTCGGAACTACTGACAGTTCATAATGTGATCTTAGCATACTTCCTTGATAACCAGTCATCAAGTTGTCGGAAAAGCCGTGATTTGATGTTCCGCATGCAAAAGTTTTGACAAATTTAATATACGGTCACTTCCGGCGGAACTCCCTGAACCGGTTCCGCAACACTACTGGTTCAGATATGGTCTGAGTCTTTTTTTATGCCAACCTTTTATTATCGCAAAAGCCGCGCTTTAATATGTCGCATGCATGGATTTGCTTCACTTTAATATTTGGCCACTTCCGGCGAGACACCCGGAACCGGTTGCGGAACACTACCGGTTCAGGTGTGGTCTGAGACTGTTTTCTTGCTAACTGTTCATCAGGTTATCAAAATTGCCGCAGGTTGATGTGTCGCATGCATGGGTTTGGATCACTTTTATATTTGACCACTTCCAGCGGGACATCCGGAACCGGTTCCGAAACACTACCGGTTCAGAGTCTGAGTCTTTTTTGTATGCCAACCTTTCATTGGGTTATCAAAAAAGTCACGCTTTGATTTCTCGCATGCATGGATTTGGTTCACTTTTATATTTGGCCATATCCGGCGGGACATCCGGAACCGGTTCAGGGACACAACCGGTTCAGGTATGTTCTGAGACTGTTTTCTTGCTAACTATTTATCAGGTTATCCAAAATGCCACAGTTTGGTGTGTCGCATGTATGCGTTTGTTACATTTTTATGTATAGCCCAAGGGGCCAGACACGTATAATTCTTGGCTGAGTATATTATGGTACCGTAAAATGGGGTATCTTTGATAATTCGGGTAAGTGTGATAGTGCGACAGGCATGGTACAGATTACCTTATAACTATGATTCCTGTAACCAGTTAAGAAAAAAAGCAAACGTAGATCAAAACTATACATATGAAAGTCCATCTTAAACGAATTTTCATTAAAACCGAGTTTATATTTAACTTTTTGGGCTAAAAATAAAAATTGATGATATTTCTGTCATTTGTCAAACCCTTCAAACAATCTGCTGTACAGCTCTGTTTCAACTATTTTTTCAATGAATGGCCTCTTATTCTCGGTAGATCCATCATAGTAGATTCCAAATCTGGCCTTGAATTTCTTAACGAAGTGTGTTTTTACAAACTGGACTAAATTTTGTAAATTGAGACATACACCAATAAACGCCTAAAAGTATGCAATGCTCTTGTAATTTCATGTAGATAAATCTGTGTTATTCAAAATTTGTTAATAGAATATTGAAAAAATACCCAAAAAAGAAAACTAACCATGAATAGCATGCAATCATATGCTGATGTATCGTTAAACATATATTTTTACAAAGATAATGATTTTTGACAGCGAAATTCACTGTGTTTTTCACTCAGTACTCCACAAACTCATTTTTATATGTAAAATTTAGTAAAAAATCAATGTTTTGATATAAAAAATCTCTCTGATATTTTCCACAAGGCTTCTCTCATCATGTTCATATTCCTGAGATTTCAATCTGTGATTATTTTTTAAGATTTGATGTGTTTTTCAGGCCACTATCAAAGTTACCCCAAAATGAAAATCTGATTTTCGCTTATATGGAAAACTCAAAGTCACTCAAAGTATTTAAAATAATCAAATCTTTCAATTGCAATTGATAACTGATACCCCAGTACTTGTTTTAAAAATATAAAAGTAGGGAAAATACTGTTACATGAAAAAGTATTAAGAAAACTCGCTGAAAAACTGTCAAAGTTACCCCATTTTACGGTATACTGAAATAGATTAGTGAATCGTAGCAAACTCTGCGCTATGGCAGATTATGCACGAATACGGATTCCCGGATAAACTGATAAGGTTGATCAAGGCGACGATGGATCGAGTGATGTGCGTAGTTCGAGTATCAGGGACACTCTCGAGTCCCTTCAAATCTCGCAGAGGGCTACGGCAAGGTGATGGTCTTTCGTGCTTGCTGTTCAACATTGCTTTGGAGGGTGTAATAAGAAGAGCGGGGATAAACACGAGTGGGACGATTTTCACGAAGTCCGTTGAGCTGCTTGGTTTCGCCGATGATATTGATATTATAGCTCGTAAATTTGAGACGATGGCGGAAACGTACATCCGACTAAAGAGTGAAGCCAGGCGAATCGGATTAGTCATTAATGTGGAAGACAAAGTACATGATGGCAAAGGGCTCCAGGGAGGAATCACCGCGCCCGCCACCACGAATTCATATCGACGGTGATGAAATCGAGGCGGTTGAAGAATTCGTGTACTTGGGCTCACTGGTGACCGACGACAACGACACCAGCAGAGAAATTCAGAGGCGCATTGTGGCAGGAAATCGTGCCTACTTTGAACTCCGCAGAACTCTACGATCGAATAAAGTTCGCCGTAACACGAAGTTAACCATCTACAAAACGCTGATTAGACCGGTCGTCCTCTATGGGCACGAAACATGGACCCTACGTGCAGAGGACTTGGAGTTTTCGAACGGAAGGTGTTGCGTACCATCTACGGCGGAGTGCAGATGGAAGACGGGACTTGGGGAAGGCGAATGAACCACGAGCTGCATCAGCTGCTGAGAGAACCAACCATCGTCCATACCGCGAAAATCAGGACGCTACGGTGGGCGGGTCACGTCATCAGGATGTCGGATAGCAACCCGACTAAAATGGTTCTCGAGAATCATCCGACCGGTACAAGAAGACGTGGAGCGCAGCGAGCTAGGTGGGTCGACCAAGTGGAGGACAATCTGCGGACCCTACGCAGAGTGCGGAACTGGAGACAAACAGCCATGGACCGAGTGGAATGGAGGCGGCTACTATGTACAGCAGAGGCCACCCCGGCCTTAGCCTGACCGGTAAGTAAGTAAGCAAACTCTGCGGCCGTTTTTTTCGATAAACAATGTTTGTTTTTTGATTCGTCTATCAGAGCCTTGATTTCAGCCAGTACGATTACTTTGCTGGTAAAACATTAATATACAATAATATACATTAATCCAATAATATACCGCAAATATACTACCGTCTACCCCCGTTGGTTTGAACGACACGTCATGCAAACCAACGGGGTTCATTTTTAGTTTGAACTTCTAGCAACCCTGTCGGCGACGGAAAAACACACTGCTGGCAGCCTTCTTTGATGTTTTGTTTTGATTCAGCGTTCCGTTTCACCCCGTTCCATTAGCAGAATGACGTTTGAACCATTTTTAATTTGAACAATGTGCAGATTAGAGGGGGTCAAATTAAAAAGTGTTCAGATTAGATGCGGTCAAACCAACGGGGGCAGACGGTAATATACTTCGAATATACTCAATATGCTAATACGTGTCTAGCCCCTTGGTACAGCCCCTTCCAAGGGTACTGGTCCGGAACACCTAAATGGCCATAACTCCGGAACGGCTGGACCGATCCGAACCATTTTCAATAAGAAACAATGGGACCAGATTCCGCGTCGAATGAACCGTCGGTCATTAAAATCGGTTGAGGTTTACTGCAAAAAAGTGATGAGTTTTTTTTGTACACATACACACATACACACACACACAGACATCACCTCAATTCGTCGAGCTGAGTTGATTGGTATATGTGACTTGACCCTCCGGGCCTTCTATCAAAAAGTCATTTTTGGAGTGAACATATAGCCTTTCCAGTACACTTAATGTACACGCTAATTTTGTCTTGCTCATCGACTATGTGACGACGCACAGAGAGCCGCAACACATGCACAAATGACCGAATGTGTTTAAAATGTGTGCGCGCCACACACATTCCATGTGTTCGCGCCCCCTTATACTTATGACACACATGTGATACATAAATCACTGTACAATTGCGCTTGAAATGAGTGCCATACTGAAAATTCTCTCAGTTCAAGTCAGTCTTGTTAGAATTTTCTTGACACTGCGTACCGTTGCGTTGTACAGGAATCACACTCGTATCACATGTATGTCCGGGGTATTACTCATTTTTTGTGCAGCTCGATGGAAACGGAACAGTCAAACGTTTCCCGAGCCGCGGCCAAACAGTTGGCCACTTGGTAAGATGGGGTTGATTTTCGGGATTTTTTCCAGCAAATAGCTGGAAAGCAGGTGGAAATGGAAATGTTTTTGTCGCATTGCCATCTGTTTCAGCTGTTCGATCGAAAAAATCTCTGAAAATCATGAAAATGACATGATTTTTTGAATTGGCCAAAAATAAAAACAAACATGCAATCGGATTCCATATTCCTGCCGTTCCAAAAATGTGTGTTTTCCGCACATGGGAAGGCACATAAAATGTGCGGCATGTAAAGAGGGTCGATTTGAGAGCGACCAACACAGCCGCTGTATCGGTGTGAGTTAGCGTGCACGAGAAAGGCAAAAAAATAAAATAAAAATAAAAAACCCAAATTAATCCACCTAGTGGTGATAGTGCCTTTCTCGTCGAACATGTTCTCACAATCTTTCCGACAACGTAAGTCAAAGTGTTTCTGAATCCGAATATTTTTATAGAAAAGCAAGCATTTTATCAGAGACATCTTTGAATTGACTTAAAACTTATTGATTGCACATAGTCCGACGTTATGTTCAACGTATAAGCAGGGCTGAAAAATATCAGACTTCTCAGTTGACTGCTTGAGCACTTTGTTGAGCACCTTCACTAACACTGGAGGCTGATCAATATCAAGACGATACTAACAAGCTAAGCTATAACTTTTACACAATCACAGATCACAATTTTTTTTCTGAACATTTGGGATATATCTTATTGACCGTTGAAAACAGGAGCGATAGGTAGTGAGTATAGTGCGACGTCTGTTTGTATGTGGGTTTAATTTGTAAGATTTTGTTCTCTTACACATATTTATCGCTTGCATTGATTTTATTTACTTTCGTTGTTCCGGCGAAGCACCAAACGCTGGTTGTGCAACCCTACCGGTAGTCTGTAATGTGGTGTGAGCCTATTTTCTAGTTAACCGTTCCTCGGGTTATTCAAAAAGCCGTGAAGTAATATGTTTCATGGTACATTTGGTTACTTTCGATGCGGTACCGGAACAGGTTCTGGAGCACACCGGGTCTTCCAAATATAATCTGAGACTATTTCATTGCTAACGATCATTAGGTTACCAAAAAAAACACGATTTGATTTATCTCATGCATGGGTTGGTATAGATCACTTTTACATTTGACAACTTCCAGTGGGACACCCAGAACTGGTTTCGGGACACTACCGGTTGTCTAAAATATGGTATGAGGCTATGTTCTTACGAATCGATCATCGTGTATTCAAAAAAAGCTGCTATTTGATGTACTGTCAAACATTGCGCCAGTTCCGGCGAGACACTCGAAAGTGGTTCCGGTACACTACCGGTAGTCTTAAAGTGGCCTGAGACTTTTCTTGCTGACCGTTCTGCGCGTCATCGAAAAAGCCGATATTTAATGCGCGGGTTCCGTTCTACATTTGACCACTTCCGGCGGAGCACCTGGAACCGGTTTCGGCACAGTATTGGTTTTCCAAAGTGTGGTCTATGATTGTTTCTCTTGTTAACCGTTCATCAGGTTACCAAAACAGCTATTTATGGGGTTGGTTTTCCTTTACATTTGATCACTTCCGATGGGGCACCCTTAAACGGTGAGGAATACTACCGGTTGTTCCAAATATGGCCGGAAACTTTTTTTTTGCCAATCAAGATACCTAAAAATCCGCGATTTGATTTGTCGCATGGGTTTGGTTCACTTTTTTGTTTGGCCATTTCCGGCGGGACACCCGGAACCGGTTCCGGATCATTACCGGTTCAGATACATATGGCCTGAGAATATTTTCCTGCTGACTGTTCATCAGGATATCAAAAAAAGCCACTATTTGATATGTCGCATGTATGGGTTTGGTTAACTTTGAAACTTGGCCACCTCTGGCGGGACATCTGGAACCGGTTTCGGAACACTACTGGTTCCGATATGTTCTGAGAATGCTTTCCTGCATACTGTTCATCAGGTTATCGGAAAAGCCGCGGTTTGATATGTCACATGCATGGTTTTAGTTCAATTTTATATTTGGCCACTTCCGGCGGGACACCCGGAACCGGTTCCGGAACACAACCGGTTCAAATATGATCTGAGAATATTTTCCTGCTTACCTTTCATCAGGATGTCGAAAAAGTCACTATTTGATATGTCGCATGCATGGGTTTGGTTAACTTTTATACTTGGCCACCTCCAGCGGGACATCTGGAACCGGTTCCGGAATACTACCGGTTCCGATATGGTCTGAGAATGTATTCCTTCTTACTGTTCATCAGGGTATTGAAAAAGCTGCGGTTTGATATGCCGCATGCATGGAACCGGATCCGGGACACTACCGTTTCAGATATGGTCTGAGACTATGTTTCTGCTTACCGTTCATCAAGTTATCGAAAATGCCGTAGTTTGATGTGTCGCATGGATGGGTTTGTAGCGTTTTCATATCTGGCCCCTTCCTGGGGTACCAGTTTGGAACACCTAAATGGCCATACCTCCGGAACGGCTGGACCGATCCGAACCATTTTCAATAGGAAACAATGGGACCACATTCCGCGTCGAATGAACCATCGGTCATTAAAATCGGTTGAGGTTTAGTTAAAAAAAATGATGTGACCTTTTTTGTACACAGACATACATACACACATACACACATACACATACATACACACATACAGACATTTGCTCAATTCGTCGAACTGAGTTGATTGGTATATGTGATTTTACCCTCCGAGCTTTCTATCAAAAAGTCGTTTTTGGAGTGAACATATAGCCTTTCCAGTACACTTAGTGTACGAGAAAGGCAAAAAAAAACATTTTCAGAAATTGTTTTGTGATTTTGTTAGGAAATTGTTTGTAAACTTCTCTGGTTATTTTTTTTTTTTTTTTTTGAAATTCCTTAGGTAATTCCATGCGATTTTCTTCGACCGTTCCGTTTTAAATTCTTGGATTTTTTTTTAATTCGCAAGAATGTATCTCATAGAACTGCAAAACCAGACAAAAACCTTCTGCATAACAGACGTAATTCCGTAAAGAAATATGAAAAAAAATCCAGGGAAATTACCAATGGAATTTTCTGAGGAATTACTGGAGTCAGTCAAACGAATTGACTAAGGAATTTTCAAAGTACCTGTCGAATGAATTTCTGAAGGAACTATTGAAATAAAAACAAACGTAAATTTCAAGCATATTAACAAAGGGACTGCCGGTGAAACTTTCAATGAAATTGCTGAAATCCCGCAGGAGTTTCCTGATAAATTTCCAAAGCAATTGCCCAAAGAATATTGAAACTTCAAAAAACATAACTAAAATCAATTTCGAATATAATTGCCGAAAAATTATCAAAAGAACTACCAAAACTAATTCCAAAGGAATTGCCGAAAAAATGCCAAATGAATTAATCAATCAATTTCCATATGAATTGGCGAAGAAGTTTCCAAAAAAGTGTTAAAGTTATTCCCAAAGTAATTTTTCAAATGAATAGTAAAAACAACAGCAAAATGTTGCAGACAAAATTTTTAAAGAAATTTCCGTAGAAATAAGAATCTGAAGTTCGTAAAGTCATTGCTGAAGCATTGCCGAGAGTTCATTAAAGAAGTTTTCAAAGGAATTGCCTAACAATTTCTCAATAGATTTGCCGCAGAAATTTTCAATAATACTTCTAACAGAGATCCTAAAAAAAGCTTGAGAATTTTTACCAAAGGGATATAGCGCACTCAATTTTCGACACAATAGCTGAAACAGTTTCCAAAATAATAGCCACAGAAATTTTCTAGAAATAATGCAGAATGAAATCAGAAAAAAAAATCCTAGGGAATTCCCAAAGGAATTTCCGAAGAAAATTTTTAGAGTATTTGCTGAAGAGATTAAGATATTCCTTAACGATTTCCAAAGTAATTGGTGAAAAAAATCCAAAAGAAATTTCCGAAGAAATACATAATAAATTCTAATAAAAAAATAAAATAAATTTCCTTCCAGAATTCTCACAGAAATTCCTCCAGAAAATTCTACTGTGATTCTTTCAATGAATCCTTCAGGTATTCTTACAAGGTTTCCATCAGGAACACCAGTTTCGCCCAGATTCCCTTCACAAAACTTCTAAAAATGATTCTTACGATTTCATGATGCATTTGTTCGAAGTGAGGAACTCCAAGAACTTTTTCTTGAATTTATTTTACGATTGTGCAGAAAACCACAGGGTACGCACTGACGGTCTTTTCGACAATGCACATCGTTGAAGCAATGAATTGATGGTTAGAAAGATAAGGGAGTGATGATCAAAATAAAAACAAAATCGATATAGATAGCAAGTGAGAAGCTGAATTTGATTCTGTGAATTAAGTTATATTTGGACTGAATTTCTAAGTAATTTCTAGAAAACTAATACGCGATTCTTAGCTTCTGTGAGCAGTATTGCCGGAAAAATTGGAAAATCCTAAAAATATTGAATTTGCAATCACAGTAGTTTGCTATTTAGGAACTTAACATAACGCGGAGAAAAGTTTTCTTAACTATATCTAGTTTGAGCCCAAACCGAGGGTAAAACTAAGCCTAATTGAATTCTAGCGTGAGTAACTAAAACCTATGTACTTAAAATTACCTAATTAAAATATTACATACAGTTAGCCTGGAATATCAACTAGTGCACCCCACCTGAACACTAGTGGCACGAGGTTCTAGAAAGCAAACTATCAGTTGTAAGTAAATGTTAAATACTTCTACAAATTAAGCTAACATAAAGCATTTGAATTACAGTTTTAGCTGCTACTAAGCTGCTTAAGAAAGGTGGTACAAATTTTCAAACTTGAATCCGAACAACGATTTATCTAGGAATTACTTCAAAGACTTCTTTACAAATTTCTCTAAGATTTCTTTCGAAAGTTGCTACAAACTCCTCCTTGCGTTTCTGAAGCAATTTCTTCAATTAAATGTATTCCCATGAATTCTATAAAAAGTTTTTTTAAGAATTCCACAAATGATTCTTTTGGGGCTACGTCACATAATCACTTCAGCAAATTCTCCAAGAATTTTTTTTTTGCAATGCCTCAAATGGTTTTTCTGGAAGTCCTTTAAAGGATTTCTTAAGAATTTGTTCAAGCATTTCTTTAGTTTGTAACGTTTTGCGTTTTTTTAGATAAATTTAATGGAATAAAACAAATAAATAGAATAAAATTAATTTTAATTTGTGTTGTATTAATGTTGACGATAAAGAAATATTTTATTTGTTCGTAAAATTGGTCGATGCCTGTTATTTATGCTCATGTATGTCGTAGCGTTTGTAAAAGCTTAAGTGATTTGAACTTTTATAGCATAATGCGAATGGCGCGTATCTACTTTTTGGCGAATTACAGCCATACTGCAAATTTGTCGCCATGCATGAAAATCGCCATGCAGAAAATGTTGGCGCGATTTTTAATAATAGTCATCTAATTCAATAGTGGGACTTTTGAAAAGCGGCACAGTTTCTTAGCGCAACGATTGCTTCAAATCGAGCATTTCGCTACAAGATCGGCTGGAAGACAGAAGTGCGCGAATTTAATTCGAAGTATCAAGACCAAGTTTTTGAGTTTGATTTGAGTTTAAGTCAGTTAAAGTGAATTGAAGTCTAGTTGAGTTTTTGGTGAAAGTTATTCTTGAATTTCAAAGAGGACGGACCGTGGTCCGCAAATTCGCGATTTCTGCAGTATATTTATTGGAATTGAACTACTTTTTTCGTACGGCTGGTTTTTTCGTCGTCGTTCGGCGGTATCCCTCGCCGAATCGGGGTTTCATAGGCGGATTGAATCGCCAGTTTCGTCCGTGAGTCATCGTTTCCGACCCGTGTGCCCAGCAAAGGCCCGCCTTTCAGAAGGCAGTCAAACGGAGGCGCGAGTGAAGTCGCTCAATCATCTCCGTAGCGAAGTATTCCCGTCGGCCGCCAATCACCGACGGTAAGTCATCATCGTCGAGTCGTCGAGCTACGCCACCCCGTCATCGAGCATCGCAACACCAAAACCTGCGCAGGTATGTGAAGAGCTTTTTTCTACATGGCCATGTTTGCTCTTTTTCCATTCCGTTACGAATTTCCCGTCCAATACGAATGAAGTTGCTAAAATAAATAGTTAAAGTTTTGAAATTAGTTCAGTTCCGTTACGTTTCACATTGCTTTTAATAAACATACTCACTACAGTCCGTTACGTTTTGATTCCGTTTTCGCTCGTATGAGTAAGCATCCCTTCCGGTTTTCCATAAGTTCTTCTAGCCTGTGAAAGAGTTGAAGTTTAGTTTGCGTTTTCGAAGAAATTCTGCCGTCATTTCCATGAACCGTTCAAAACCGTCCCTGAGTGAGAAAGTCTCTAGCAAAGTCGGGCAAAATTAAACACGACCGGTGGTCTCTCTTTGAGAGTGGCGCTTAAGCCACCGCGCTTTTACAATTCCTCGTGAACAGTTTACGAGCGGTTACAAGTTCTACCTGCAGGGATTTTGTAAGAATTCCTTCAATAATTGCTGTAGAAAATCGACCAAAGATTTCTTATGCGAATTTTACAAGTCCTTTTTTTACAATTCGTTCAATAATCTTTTATGGAACACCAGAAGAGGATGAAAAACTGTTCCGCTCGCTCACCAACATCGACGGCCTCTCCAGTCGGATTTCCAAAACACTCAAGAAGGAATACGCAAACATCCAAGTTGCCACCAAAACAACAAAAACGGTTGGCACACTACTACCCTCGATAAAGGACAAGACGGCGAAGGAACAACAATCAAACGTAATCTACAAGATCCAATGCGGGGACTGTGAAGCCTGCTACATCGGCATGACGACCACAAAATTGAAACAGCGTATCTCGGGACACCGATCGAACGTAAGGCGTTTAGAAACACTACGAGCAGCAGGCTACACAAACGAGGATGCAGCGATCATGGAAGTTCGTGAGAAAACGGCTCTAGTGGATCATGCAGCTGCTATGGATCACACATTTAGACTAGAAAATGTAAACATTATCGACAAGTCAAACAGATCATCCAGCTTACCAATACTGGAGAGCTGCCACATCAGAAACACAACACACACAGTAAATAAACGAACAGACACAGACAATCTAAATGTAGCATACGCTGCTGTTCTACACACCATTAAAAACATACGAAAAACAGAACGAAGAGACCAAAACAGAACAAATGTAAACAGTACAACTTCCACTAACACAACCACACACCAAACTAGTAGTAATAGAACAGATAGAACAGTTTAACCACCAACAGTCATTTTGAAAAATTGCGCCAGTGCAACACACAGTGGGACGGATTCTGATATTAGATATTTTAAACTAGTTTTCCTAAAGTTAAAACACTCCTAGAAAAGTAAGTAACTTTGAGAACCACAGTTTAAGGAAACCTAACAAAATTTCTATTATAGCTAAACACAAATGACGGTTATCTGTTCAAACAAACATAACGAAAAGACAACTAGACTTTCGGTAACTATCCAATGTATTAAGAACCCTTCTACCATGTACTAGACTTAATAAATATTGCAGAATCCTTGAAAAAGGTCCAATAAGGACCGAAACGTCGGATCAAGAAAACATATAGTTGTTTTGATTCTCCCAGAAGACTGAAAAGCCAGCAACATAACTGAAGACTTTTATGGAAGTTCAGTGAAGATTTAATCTTTTTCTCCATGGACTTTTTTTTCAAGCTACAATACAAAGATTCGTTCAAGGATTTTTTAAAGTTTTCCTTCAGATAATCCTACAAGTATGAACACATTCATCCCCAAAGGATTTATACAGAATTTCCCCCAAGGCCTCTTGCATAAATTCCTCCAAATATACAGGATCTCTTTTATTTTTCGATTTGCTCCAAAGAATTTGAGAGGAATTCATTGAGGTTTCCGCCATTGATTTCTTTGAGAAATAATAGTCATGTCATCATTAGTTCTTCCAAAAAATCTCTTTGCCTTCAAAATTTCTTCAGAATTCTTTACCTAAATCCTCAAGCTACTCCTTGTACTGTAGTAATCCTTCAAGAATGTCATCAAAGATACCTGCAAAATCAACCCAATGATTCTTTCTGAATACGTCTTGGACTTCAAGACAAAGATTCTATTAGAAATTCCTCCAAAAAATCATGCAAACATTTCTACAAGAATTCCTTCGGGAATACCTCCACAATTCTTTAGAAAATCTTCCAAGGATTCATTCAGGTATGGCTCCAAGCGTGATCTCCGAAATTCATGAAAAATATCTTCCATGAGGAACTCCTACAAAATTATTTCTTAAGGCTCATCTGAGGGATTCCTTGAAGGACTTCATGACATAATCCTTGTAGGATTTTATGAAGGAATTCGAAGAGGTATTCCTGAACGAATGTTTGAAGAAATTCCTGAAAAAATCCTTGAAGGAATTTTCTTGAGAATTTCTTGAGAAGTTCCTGTAGAAATGCTTGGAGAAGTTCCTGAAGGAATGCATCATTGTAAGCTTTCCCTAATCAATGCTTAGAGGAATTTCTGCAGTAATCCCTAAAAAAAGTTCTGAAGTTAATCTTAGAGGAATTTTTGTAGAACTCCTGATGTAACTCCTGATAAATCGTAAAAGATATCCCCAGAGACAAGGACCTTAACTAAAGGAATTCCCGCAGAAACCCTTCAAGGAATATGTAGAAAGAAATACTTGATGAAATAGTTGGAAGATTTTTTATACGAGAGTAAAACTTATCCACAAACTTTTCGGTACTGAATTTCGTAAAATTATATTTTGATTTCTAGCACATTTTTTCTTGTATTTTGGGACCCCTGTAGGTACAAAGAGCAATCATCGAAAAAAAAAGAACTTCAAATAAGTCATCTGTGTGCCCATTTCAAAATCTCACGAAGGGGCCCCTACAAACCCTTCAGCAGATCTGCAAGTATTGAACTTATAATTGTAGCAAACTTTCGCTATTTGAAAAACTTTATTCAAACTAGTGTAAGAAACCTTCACTGATTTGGAGGCCCCTTGAATTCGGGGGCCCGGTGCGGACCGCACCCCCCTTGCTACGCCACTGGGAATTAGAATAGAATACATTTATGCGCTGCACAACGTGTAAGTGCAGTCGCCAATTGGAATCGCTCACGCAGTGCCCTAGTGGACAAAAGAGCTGTAAATTAGGTTAAGTGGTTGAAGAATAAAAAATAGATAGATCAGCTCTGGACCTTTTCACTGACTTTGGGTGTGAAGTCTCGTTTGGGATTTGAGCAAGGCGATAAGCCTTTTCTTTGTCGTAGCCCTGATCCAACAGCCATCTCAGATGTTTTTTACTGGCTCCACTCAACTTGGCCCGATTTAGGTTTTGAGGTTCGCATGGTTAAGTAGCAGCTGATTTATAAGGGTATGCGGTATACCGAAAAGTTTCGTCAAATACACCTCGAAACGAAATTCCGCGGAATTCCACGGAATTCAATCAGGCGAAATTTATGATTTTGAATTTCGTTTCGTTTCGTCAAATTGTAAAAATTTCGCCTTCAAAAAATAGATTTTGACGAAATTAAACGGAATTCCGCGGAATGTCTAATAAATTTCGAAAACAAGTTCATTGTGTAAATTCCCTTTTTGAAATAGTTTAATTTTTAGTGGAACTCTTGAAAGGGATTTACCATTACATCTGCATGATCGGGGCTGGATGTACGGATGGGATGGGGGTGGCCGGGGATGGTTATTCGGGCTGCGGGCCCCCACATTTTAGGCCCCCTGTTGGGGAACGAGTGAAACAACGCTGAATCCTGGGTAGCAAATGCTTCAAGCTAGAAAGGTATATTGTCATGAGTAAGCACGAAGGGATTCTTAAAACTACGACTTACAATTTCAGTTCGATTTAAGTAACTCTGTCCCCAAACAATAAATCTGAACGGAAATTTCAAATAGCCTAGCAATAGAAACTTGAACTATTCAAAGGTTTACCACTTCGTGGTTATCGTATAGCTCACAGTACTTCAATTAAAGAAATTATATTACCGAAAGCCCATGTGTTAAGGGCAAATGAGGGTTAACTATTCACGGGATATGCAACTAAGACCTAGAACATTAAAAACATGGATCAATATGTGTTTCCACACTGGCCCTCATCTCCATCAAGCATGCCTACCCTCTACACCTAGTGCAAGGCCCAAATTCAAGGATCTTTTCCTAATAATTATCAAAACCAAATAATAAGCAGCATCTAATCACACACGCACCACTGCTTCATCAACAACAACGTTGAGGTTCTTTTGTTCTGCCCTCGCTCGACGTATCTACCGTTCCGTCACTATTTCGCTCGTTGTTTGCCCTGGTGGGGTTGTCAGTTTTGCAACACCCCCCTAAAAAGACCTTTTTTGGTTATTACACATCAACTTTATGTTTCATATTGCTCAAATACTGTTTGAAAACAGAGAAATTTTTGTATGCTCATCACGAAGGGACCTTCGCATCCGCTCGGGCAATCCTTTATCTGGGCCTGTGTATGACGAAACGCTATTCACGGTTAAGCTCTTATTCCTTTCGTTAATAAGAAATCCCGTAGAATTTTTTGATCAAATTATACATGTACAATTCATAAAACTACAACCCTAGGCTAATCCCGAATCAAATGACCTGAAGGTAAAAAACACATTTTAAATATTTTTGGGAGTGGGTTTTTTGATCCTTGGTCCTCGGTGAGAAGGGCATGCACATCAACCATAACATCAGGTCCGTTTATCATGTAGAATTTTGAGTCCAGTTTAATCTGGTAGAATTTTCGGCCTAATATCTAGAGATGATTGTATTTATATTTTTAGAATTTGAGGATTGCGGATTGCGGATCGAGTTTGCGGATGCTTCAATGATTACCGCATATATTTCGTAAGCATTCTTTGTGAGTTCTACAGGGTATTTTCTGATAAATTCAATCATCTATCATTTCTATGAAGGTTGTAGATTTCAAGCTTTCTTTAGCTTGATTGGTGAACATCTAGTAGTTAATGTTTCCACATCATGCTTCATGTTTCTGATAAACAATCGATATTAGAGCATCTTACAGTAGAGGTGTGCGTGGATTGGAAATCTGTCAGCGGCGGCGTTTGGCGCTTTTTAGGTCGGCGGCGGCGTAATCGGCGTGACGCCGAGAGCACTTTCGGCGGCATCGGCGTGAATCGGCGTGGCCATAATTTTGACTTCTTTATCAATTTGATCTTCGCAAATCAATACTAGTTTTTATTTTTTATTAACTTACCTTAATCGTTGAAGATTCAACGAATTTTTTATAATTAATGTTTTAATTTATTTGGATTTTCCTCTGTTTTTTTTTAAATTTATCTTAACCCTTTCCTTTCCACGACTTTGAATGGCTATTCCTATGCCAAGAAAGCGTTTTCGAAAAAAGTGTTTGAACAAAAGTTATTGCAAATTGGCCAAATTTTTCAAAATCAACGAAAAAAAGTTGTAAATCAATAGTATTTTGATTGTTTATCAGCATTTACGCTTTTGAAACAAGTAGTTACGATTTGGCTTTATCTAATGAGATTACAATCATGTTCTAAAAAGTATTGCATCATATTTATCTAATTCCGCTTGTCTGGAGTTCGTCGAAAATCGATGGTGCTCTAGAGCAATCGTGGGAAGTAGAGGGGTAATAATCGTCAACAAGCTGCACGAGAAATGAATCCAAAAGTTTTTTTTTAAATTTTTTTTTTTTGTGTTTAAGATATTGTTAGAGTTTAGATACCCAAGATATCTTTCCAAGTATTTATCTCCAAACTTCATTAGGAATTTAACTTCAAATTCCCACTATATTCTGCTTAGATTGCACTAGCAAGATGCTCCAAATCTTAAATACTCATTGAAAAAGAAATATCTGTCATTGGCGTAGCTAGAGGGGGTTCCAGGGGTGCCTGGCACCCCCGAGAACAAATTTGGCACCCCTTAGAATTTTTCCTTGACAGTCACCTAAAATTTAAAATTTCACACAATAAATTTCAATATTTATTAAAGGCACATTTGAATAAAATTTAAACACACCCGGAATTACTTATACACACCTGTTGCACGTTTTGGCGTTTTGGCGTTTTGGATATTGGTAAGAACAATCAACAGACTTCTCCATGGATTCCTCCAGTAATACCTTTATCTATTCAAACAGTGATGTTTCTAGGCTTCCTTTATGGATTCCCCCCGATATTTCTTTAATTACCTGCTCTCAGGATTCTCCAGGCAGTTCAGATGGGGTTGTACATACTAGAAATTTCAGTGGAGATTGATCCAGCAATTTCTCGTAGTATTTCTTTCGAAATTCTTACTATGGTATTTCTTGGAATTCTTCTAAAAATTTATCTTTGGAATTCTTCAGGAATTCCTGGTGGGGTTATTCAGGACAACCTTCCTGGGACTCTAGAAGTTTCTTCCGATGATCCTTCCACGAATTCCTTCAGAGATTTTATTCAGAGATTCTTCCCGAAATTTCTCATGTAATTCCTCCAGGAGCTTATATTGGCCTTCCTCCGGGAACTGTGGCTAGGACTCCAGCAAGTTCTCTTAGAACTCCTCCAATAATTCTCACTGTGATACCTTCAGGAATTCTACTAGGGAAGTTCTTTCGGAATTTCTTCCAGAAAATCATCCTGGGATTTTTCTAAAAATCCCATCGGTGATTCTCCCAGAGATTTCTTCAAGGATTTAACCAGGACTTCCTCCAGAGGTTATTCCAGAAATTCCGCAGGGGATTTCTCCAAGAGCTTCTATTGGCCTTCCTCCATGAATTCCGGCTGGAATTGTTAAAGCAATTCTCATTATAACTCCTTCAGAAATACTTCTAGGGATTTCATCTGGCATATTTACATTCTGCAATACTTTCGGGAAATCTTCGTGAGATTCCTCAAAAAATTCCTCCTGCGATTCTATCAGGGATTACTCCAGTATACTTCTACCGATTCTGTCAAGAAGAACTGTAGGTATTCCTCCGGGCACTTGGTAGAGGAACTTCTTTTAGGATACCCCCGGCATTCCTGATTCAAGGATTTCTCTAGAAATTACTTCTATGATACCTCCCTGAATTCTAGGAATTCCTCCAGATCCGCGCTTCCCAATCCCCCAAGATCCGCTTCCCAATCCCCCAAGATCCGCTTCCCAATTTTGGGAAGCGCTGTTCCAGTTATTCCAGCTGGGATTCTTCTAGCATTTCCTGCGGTTCTTCCAGCTATTCTTCCTTAATACATTCTAACTATGGTAGTTCAGAAATTATGCAACGGATTCTTCTAGAGCTTCTAGAGACTCATTCAGGAATTTCTATAGCAATTCCTCATGAAATTCCTGCAGAAACTCCCTTTGACCTTCCTCCAAGAATACCTCAAACAACTCCTCCTAAGGTTCTTCCAGCAATTCCTTCAGAAATTTTTACTATGATACGCCCAGATATTCTTCTTGTGATTCCTTTACGAATTTATCCTAGCATTATAGCTGGAATTCTTCCGAGAAATCTTCCTGATATTTCTTCAGAAATTCCTCGCGATTTGTTCCGGACCTTCTCTGAAGATTCTTCCAGAATACCTCTACCGGTTCTTGCAGGGACTTTTCTTGGTATTCCAAGGATTTTTTCTTTGGATTCCGCCAGGCATTCCTGATTGGGTTTCTCTATAAATTCTTGTATAGTTTCCTCCAGCAATACCTCCTAGGATTTCTGCTGAGATTTCTACAATGATACACCCCAGAATTCTTTTAACAATGCCTCCTGAGATTTTTCCTGTGATTTTTTCAGAAGTTTCAGGCATTTTTATGGGAGATATTTTATCAAATGATTATTCTCTCATAAATTTATCATGGGATTTCTCCAGGAACTCCACTTGGTCTTCCTCCAGGAATTTTAGCTGGATTTCTCAAGCAGTTCCTACTGTGGTTCTTCCAGCAATTCCTTCTAGGACTCCTCCAGAATTTCTTACCGTAATATCTCCCGGATTTTTTCTAGGAATTACTCTAAGAATTTCTCCAGGGATTCCTTTAAAACTTGCTGGGCTTCTTCAAGGCAATCTTTCTAGGAGCATTGCAGAAGTACCTTCAGTGTTACCTCCTGGAAATCCTAATGGTTTTCCTGGAATTTCTCCAAATATTTCTTATTGGATTCTTCCAGGAAATCCTCTTGACTTTCATCCAGGAACTCCTCCTGGGATTCCATAAGCGATTCCTGCTTAAGGCGAAACTGGAAGCATTTTATCATTTTTTCTGTTTTGGATTTTTTATTAAATAACGAAGCAACATTTTCAAAATCGGTTTTCGTACACATGTAGAGTATGGATCAAGGTATCTTCTGAATTTTTTCGAGGTGGAAAATGTTTTCCATTTTTGCAGAAACCATTTTTTGTGAAATTTTGTTCAAAAATGGTTTCTGCAAAAACGAAAAATATTTTCCACTACAAAAAAAAATCAGAAGATACATACCTTGATCCATACTCTACATGTGCACGAAACCCGATTTTGAAAATATTGCTTCATTATTTAATAAAAAATCAAAAACCAAAAAGTGAGGAAATGCTTCCAGTTTCGCCTTAAGTGTAGAGTTAGCATAAGTTAAAATACACAATAATAAAAATTAAAAAAAAAAAAGATTCCTGCTGCTTCTGATGTTTCAGGAATGCCTCCTGTAGGTCTCGTCAAGAAATTCTCACGGTGATACCTGCAGGAATACCTCTAGGGATTTCTCCTGGCCTTCTAGCTAGGATTTTTCTAGGAAGTGTTCCTATGATACTTCCAGAAATATCATTGATCCTTCCAGGGATTTTTCTAGAGGCTCATCCAGGAATTATTCTAGAGTTTTTATTTGTGGATTACTATAGAAATTAATCACGGTATTACTCCTGGAACTCCTCTTGGGCTCCTTAAAGGAATTCCAGTAGAAAACTCTAGAGGAATCCCTAATCAAATTTCGGGAATAGTTGGAATTTCCAGAGAAATCCTAGAAAGTATAACTGGAGAAATCTCTAGTGAAATCCTATAGGAATGTACGGGAAAAAACTTATTAATTAGAAGGCACAGAATGTTGCTAATTGGCAAATTGAGAGATGACTTTGCGAAAAAAAAAAATCGCGTTCTGGTGGGATTCGAACCTACGACTCCGTATTCGCTATACCGTAGTATGACCATTTCTTTAAGGATTCCTTCG
Organism: Aedes albopictus; assembly: GCF_035046485.1. Lineage (NCBI taxonomy): Eukaryota > Metazoa > Arthropoda > Insecta > Diptera > Culicidae > Aedes > Aedes albopictus. The sequence goes on from NC_085136.1 coordinate 45,261,277, forward strand.
ACATGGTTATTTTTTTTTTATTTCTGCAGTAATTTCATTAGAATTTCATCAGAAAATTCTTTGGATTTTTTTAGACTAATTTCAATGGCTATTTCTCTGAAATTATATCTGCAATTTCTGTTTCAGTTATTTTGCGGATTTATTAGGTAATTTTATTGTGATTTTTTTTTAAATTCTTCATTGATTTCACTGTATTTATATGCATTGCTTCCGAAAGTTGCTGAATTGGAAAATCTAAAATTCTTAACTGGTCTTGGTCAAAGAAAATCCCATGAAATTCACGAAAAACTTACTGAAAAAATTCCCAAAGAAATTGTCGGAAAAAAATCCATCAAAATTACATAAGAGCTCTCAAAGTAGTTGCCAAAAGAATTCATATAAGAATTACCAGAGGAATTCCTGAATAAAAAATATTAAGACTTTTTAAGGAAATTGGCCAAATCCAATCTCAATATAAATTGCCGAAATATTCTATATATTCTATAAAAAAAAACAAAGAAATTAATTTGAAGAAAGGAATTTCTGAAGAAAATTAAAAAAGAACCCCAAAAGTAATTTCCGTAGAATCACCATGACAGAATGTTTAAAGAGTCGCCAAAGTTTTATTTTCAAATAAATTCCCGAACAAATCACTAAGAAATTTTCCGAATCAATTTCCAAAGGAATTACCAAAGAAGTTCCCAAGTTCGATTATTACGAAGTTGCCAAAATTTTTGAATGAATTGCTGATGAAACTACCGAATAAATGTTCAATGTAAGTAACACCGGAATTGCCGAAGGTATTCCGGAATCATCTGCTGCAGGAATCCTTTACATAAAAACTGAAGAAATCTAGAAGAAAGTGTCTGAAGATTTTTCAATAAAATTATAGAAGCGATTTATGAAAGACTTTCCGAAGGAGTTTTCGAAGGAATTGGTGAAGGAATATCGAATAGCATAAATAATAAAAGTCCAAAAAATGGACGAAAATCCAAAAAAAAAGCAGAATGACTTACCGAAGATATTAAAAAAAATGTGTGGAAGTTCCCAGAGTCATTGTCGAATGGCTTCACTAAAAGAATTCCCTAAGGGGCTGTCCATAAACCACGTGGTCATTTTTTTGGGACTTTTTAACTCCCCCCCCCACGTAGTCATTAGTCCATACAATTTTTTTTATTTGTCCATACAAAATGGTCATTGGCCGAAACCCACCACCCACCCCAAAGACCACGTGATTTATGGACAGCCCCTAATGAATTTGCTGAAGAATATTTGGAGAATTTTTAAATGCAAATATCAACAGAATTGCCGACATTAACAAAACAATGCTTGAAATACTATTTAAAAAATCAGCTTTATACATCATTCCATTCACCAGATATATTAATATATGATAATTACCAATCCAGTCGGAGTTTGGTGCGAACATCAGAATCCCGATGAGAAAAATCGAAGTTCGCTCGCACCAAATTCCGGGTTTCAACTGGATTGATAATATATTAGTGAAGCTTCAGAACGGAACTCAGGGAAATCGAGTGCGGATTTTGTAGTTTTGAGAAACATACTCACAATTTCTCTGTAAAAGTATTTTCATGTCCACGTGGTAATATCCAACTAATTAAAAAAACGTTTTTTGGCCATTAATTTTGTGGCCAAACCAAAAATGCAAAAACGTATTCTGATTTTAAAATTTTAAGTATTTATATTTCTTTAAATTGTTCTTGAAAGCTATTTTGATAAGAGTTGTAATCATGCAATAATACAAATAGGATGTCACGATGAATACAAGTTACACGCCAATTTGTGGATATTTTATAGTTTCCGAGATTTACACGTCTAATAATTGCTTCGAAAATGTTTTCTAATGAACCTGATTGTTTTCAATCCACAAAACAGGAGTTGTCGCGATGATTGTTAAGTACTTAAGTTCAAACTGAAAATACAAATTCTATTTTCCCGCGACGCAGTATATCATTATACTAAGAAATTGAGGTCTGAGAGCCACTGAAACTGGCACCCCCTTGGCACCCCCTAGGAAAAAATCCTAGATACGCCAATGACATCTGTACAAATGACTTGATTTTTTTACGCAATGAGATGTGCAAAACTCCAAGTAAATTGCTACAATATTGGCTGACTTACAGCTCAAAGTGATCAGAATCGGTCGAGGGCCCAAATGGTCCTCCACCCTTGTTAGGCAAAGTTGGGTACTTATCTGAAATGTTTAGACATATCAAATTATATTTGAACACCCCTAGCCATTCATTCTGCATAAAATGCATGCGAATAGGAATTCAATTGTTAGTTTTGTGAGGAGGTGTCAAACCAATGTCGGGTTTGATGTGAGAAACGGTAGAAAAACGGCAGCCCCAGCAACAAACTTAAAAATGGAGCTGTACTGAAGTCTTGAAGATGAGACTAAACTGAAACACCGCCACGCCACCGCTAGAAAAAAAATGCAAACACGCAGCTTCCATTTCCTGATAAATTTGATATAACTGCAAAAATTCGCGGAACTTTTTCGAAAATTTCGTTTCGTTTCGAAAAATACCGAGTGAATTCGGATTTCGTATCGATCTCACGAAACATTTTTGAATTTCGTTTCGTTTCGTACCGCATTGCGTCAGAAATTTCACATATCGTTTCGTTTCGTTTCGCTTTGAAAATTTTCCATACCGCATACCCTTACTGATTTAACAGTGACGTTTACTCTATCTTTCTCGCCACTATTTTTCATTTCGAAGTTTTTTTTTGTGTGGCCAGGTTTATTGATGGACAGGTGGAAATGCTTTCCAGTGATATGCTGTATAGCTATACACTCTAGCTAAACCGCTCTGTGTAAAAGGTTGATTTCTCCTAAGATCGATGATGATTTCAGGCTCTCCGATACCTCAGATTCAGGCATGAAATATCGCTAAACAGTAAAAAGCAAAGTTGAATCTATCATAAATCTCAAATTTCATATTTTCCCATATAAAAGTCATATCTTTCAATGCTCTATCGAAATCGATTGGCGATTTCCCCTCGCATTACGCGGTGTTTGCTGTGTTGTTAAATTAAGGCCAATTTCCGCGGTGGCATTCAACAGCACAATATTGCACCTTACGATGTTGGCGAAGGCGGTGCGCCGGTGGTGGTCAATCCAACCACCAAAATTAATGGATGTCGGAGAGGAAACGAAACATCAACGGCTGGCTGAGAAGCAACTTTTACACCTTTCTTCGATTTAAATCGACTAGACCTCCTCGTCTCGCAACATAAAAATGAAGAAAGGAAAAACTAATTTGTTTGATAAATAGGTGCGAAATTAATTTATTAGCCGATGTTTATTTCCTTCTTTGCACTTTTCTTCATTTCCTCCAGCTTCGGTCCGCGTGGTTTCTCTTGTTTTGTCTGTAATGTTCGTAGTTTTTCCTCCCAAACCATCGCACCGCACCGGTTCCGACGGAGTTATTATTGTTTTGGTGGTGTTTTCCGTCCATCCTGGTGTCTACCCACCCACTTTGGTCTTTGGCACATTGGCGGGCGCGCGCGCTTTTCAGCGGAATTTCGGTTGGTCGGTCGGTCGGTTGGTTGGTTGGTGGCGGTGAAATGCAACCCCCAATCATCGCCATCGCCATCACTATAATCATCATCATCATTTGCTGGTGGTGGTTCATTTCGATGCAAACGGTTGTTGTAAACAAAAACGAAAGCAATTTCTCACATGATTAGCTCGGGGTCCCTAATTTCGCCGCCCGGCCACCAGGCCTGGTGGCCGGGTGTAGGCACTTGTGAGCTGTTTCGCGTGAGGAGCAATTTGCACCTCTGGCTGAGGTGGCGTTGGTGGCGCGGTGATGCGGTTTCAACCGGTAGCAATTGAAGCACGCTGTGCACCACATGCAAGCTAGTGGTTGATGCTGCTACTGCTGCAAGAGATAACAAATTCGGAGCAGTCGAAATGCAGCGCGCAGACTGATTTGGGTGGGAATTTCCCGAGATACCCCAAATGTGGGGTGTGCTGCTTGGTTGGTTTCCTGGTTGTAAACAGTCGAAATGACGTCGCCGGTGTTGTTGAGGAAACAGAAACGGCAGTCGGTAACCACTTTTTTCAGGAAATGTTCAATCACGAGGTTACCGGGTAATGTTTTGTTGTTGTCGGGTGTGTTGAAAATAAAGGAAACTTGTAGGACATGGAGGGAAAAATTTAGTAGTTTTGAAGTGGATGTCTATGAATGATTTATGTTTCTGGTAAATATAACTGTCTCTTTCCGTGAAGCGATTTATGCATTGTAATAGTGACTTAATGATTTTTTACAGCGTTAACGAACAAATGGGAATCTGCTGTGGATTTAAAATACGTGGCAGGAGAGGTAGTCATCATCATCACTGAAAGCCATATTACCGAAGCGACATGATATCATGAGTTTGCCAGCGAACTGCCGTCGCACCAACAGATCAAAAGAAGGCACTGCATTAATTCATCAAGTCGGAGCAGAAGCTTCTATTTGATCAAGCAAAGACTTACGAACATATTTTTTACATTTTTTTTGTTGTTGTATATGAACATTTGAAATCGCAAACTAGTTCAAAAATTAAGATGATCAGGTATGATTTGGGAAGTTATGATTTGCTGAATCATCCTATATTGAAATTGGTCATTTAAATGACAAATTAAAAGGAAACAGTTAGCAGTACGCTTCCCTTGAAAGCAAGTTCAAGAACTTGATCAAGGCGAAGAAAAGCGGTTACTGGCGTCGGTTCGTCGAGGGTTTGTCGCGCGAGACTTCGATGAGAACTCTTTGGAACGTCGGAAGAAGAATGCGTAACGCGTCATCGGTTAACGAGGATCGAGAAAGCTCTCCTCGATGGATCCTCAAGTTCGCAAAGAAAGTTTGTCCAGATTCCGTGCCCGTTGAGCGAATAATTCGTGATGTTTCTGAAGAAAGGGACGACATGGATAGGCCGTTTTCAATGGTTGATTTCTCACTTGCTCTTCTTTCATGTAACAATTCCGCTCCAGAAATGGATCGAATCAAGTTCAACTTGCTTAAAAACCTCCCCGACGTCGCTAAGAGGCGCTTGTTGAACTGTTCAATCAGTTCCTGGATAACAACATCGTTCCGGATGATTGGAGACAAGTGAGGGTGATAGCTGTTCAAAAACCCGGGAAACCCGCGTCGCATCATAATTCGTACCGGCCAATCGCGATGCTGTCTTGTCTACGGAAGCTGTTGGAGAAGATGATTATCTTTCGACTGGACAAATGGGTTGAATCGAATGGCATGTTGTCTGATACACAATTTGGTTTCCGCAGAGGCAAAGGAACGAACGACTGTCTTGCGTTACTTTCTTCAGAAATTCAGCTTGCCTCTGCTCAAAAGCAGCAAATGTGCTCAGTGTTTTTGGATATTAAGGGAGCTTTTGATTCAGTTTGTGTCGATGTTCTTTCCGACAAACTACACGAAAGTGGCCTTTCACCAATTCTGCACAACTTTTTATATAATTTACTGTTTGAGAAGCATATGAGTTTCGCTCATGGCGACTTGACAGTTTCACGAATTAGCTACATGGGCCTCCCCCTCCCCCAGGGTTCATGTCTAAGCCCCCTTCTTTACAACTTTTGTGTAAGAGAAATAGATGGAAAACTGCACGTCTCATGGAAACTGTAACGGGATCAATAGCAGTCGATCTGCAAGGACCACTACAGGATACTTTGGACAATTTGTCTATTTGGGCTCTCAAGCTGGGTATCGAGTTCTCTCCGGAGAAAACTGAGATGGCTGTCTTTTCTAAAAAACACAAACCGGCTAAGTTTCCGCTCGTTCTGATGGTTAAGACAATCACTCATAGCATGTCTTCACAATACCTCGGCGTCTGGTTCGACTCCAAATGCACCTGGGGGAAGCACATTGTGTATCTGATACAGAAATGCCAAAAACGAATCAACTTTATGCGAACTACTACCGGAACGTGGTGGGGAGCACATCCGGAAGATCTGATCAGGCTGTACCAAACAACCATTCTATCGGTTTTAGAATACGGTAGCTTCTGTTTTCAATCCGCGGCGAAATCACACTTGCTGAAACTTCAACGGGTTCAGTACCGTTGCTTTCGGATCACGTTAGGCTGCATGAACTCGACTCACACAATGAGTTTAGAGGTACTTGCTGGTGTACAGCCTCTGACAGACCGCTTTGCGGAGTTGTCGTTCCGGTTCCTCATCCGATGCGAGGTTGTGAATCCGTTAGTCATAGAAAACTTCGAAAAGCTGCTCGAACAGAATCCCCAAACTCGTTTTATGAGTGTGTACTACTGGTACATGACGCTGGAGGTAAGCCCATCTCCGGTTAACACCAATCGTGACAACTTCTCAGACTTCGACAGCTCCTCTGTGGATTTTGATTATCCCACAATTTTTTGCAAGTAAGTTCGGGCATGTTAGCGGGGCCAGACAGTTCTTCACAGATGGTTCAAAAACGATGATTCGACTGGATTCGGTGTCTACAACGAATTTCATAGCGCCACCTTCATGCTTCAAAAGCCATGTTCGGTATACATTGCTGACCTGGCGGCTATATACTACACCTTAGAGTACATTCGCACTCTCCCACATGAGCACTACTTCATTTTTACCGACAGTCTAAGCTTTCTGGAGGCTGTTCCGTCAATGAAACCGATGAAGCACTCAGCGTACTTCCTAAAAGGAATACGCCAAGTCTTGAGTACTTTGTCCAAACGCTCATACATCATCACCATAGCTTGGGTCCCTTCACATTGATCAATTCCGGGCAATGAGAAAACGGACTCACTGGCTAAGGTGGGCGCTAGCGAAGGCGATGTTTACGAGCGTCAAATCGCCTTCGACGATTTTTTTTTGCATTGGCCCGTCAGGAGACTTTTGATCAGCTGGCAACACAAATGGAGGGATGGAGAGATGGGTAGATGGTTGCACTCCATCATTCCACCTGTGGACCACAGGTGTCGAAGAAGCCATGGTTCAAAGGGCTGGATTTAGGCCGCGATTTCATTCGTGTAATATGTCAGCTGATGTCCAACCACTACTGTTGAACGCACATACCTTCGAATTGGGCTCTAGGAAAGCAATATCTGTGTCTGTGGTGTGGCTTACCAGGATATCGAACATATCGTGTGGGGATGCAATGAGTATCGTGGAGACGGTTGGCTGATTATACCTTGAAAAAGGTCCAATATACGGGATCGAAACGTCGGGCTATGCCAAACTAGCCGTTTCAATTCTGTTAGACTAAGAAAACCACAACAGTTCAACATTTCCTCCCAATCGTAAACCTCCTTTAAAAGGTATTTAGAAACCATCATTTATTTGCAAATTTCACAGGCATTTAAAAAATGCTTTAAAATAATTGCGGCACATTCTTAGGAGATTCCTTCGGAAATTTCTTTGAGATTTTCTTCAGTCATCCCTTTGAAATTAATGAAGAAATTTGGTGGCAAAGGCATTTCAGAAAAAGATTCCGAAAGAGAATGGAGATGAAGAAATTTTCAAAGAAATTGCTGCAAAAATTCACGAACAAATTTTCTGAAGGGCCACTCAAAGAATATGCAGGAGAAATTTCGGAAAGGAACCATAAATAAAAAGGCTCATGGAATTTGAAAGTAATTACAGAACGAGTCTTCAAAGACCTTGTCAGATAAATACTTAAAGTATTCCTTAAAGGAAATACTGAAGGAATTTCAGAAAGAAATTACAAAATCTATTTCTACTGAACTATAAAAAGAAATTTTGGAAGAGCTACCGAATCAATTTTTAAAGAAATTCCGAAAAAAAAACTCACAAAAAGTTGCGATTAAAATTTCTAAAGTAGGCTTTGAATCAAGTTCCAAAGGGATTACCGGAAACATTCTCAATGAAACTACCGCAAACAATTCCAGAAGCGTTATAGAAGAATTCACGAAGGTTTTATCTTTTAAAAAATAATATAAATGGTGGAAGGAATTCACACAAGAATTTTCTAAATTCCGTCTGCCAGGAATGTACAAGGGAATTTCCGAAGGATTCATAAAAAAATCCAACGAAATTCCAAAATGGATTGATGAAGACGTTCCCATAGCATTTACAGAAAACATTGCATTACCTGTATTATTGATAATACAGAGAGCGTCTACACAATGGGTACGTCTCGTTTAGGCGAGTACAAGTTTCATTTCAAAATCCCAAATGAACAGTGGAAAAAACTTCCGGAAGATTTGCTGATGGAATTGCTAAAACACCATCTAGGAACTGTAGGGGGCCGGATCACAACGTCCGAGGCCATACAGTCCCGGACATTAGGTCGCGTTTTTTTGCGAAATAGCGTCCAAAAGTTTGGATGCGTCAAAATATCCTATGTGCATTCTTTCCTTGGACTTCGTGGCGTATCTGCAAGTTCGGACGTTATGCCCCGAAAAAAATGCGCCATAAAGTCCTGGGACTTTATGGCCTCGGACGTTATGATACTGCGCCGAACTGTAGAAGCAGTTTCCAAATGAATCACCGATGAGACTTTTAAAGAATGTGCCAACAGATTTTTGAATAAATTTTCAAAGAAATTTCCGAAAGGGATTTAAAGGAATGTTTTACTGATTTTCCCACGAAAATTGCCGAAGGAATTCCCAAATAAATTGCCTTACAATTTGTAAAAATAAATCCGAAGATATTGTCAAGAACATTTCCGCAAGGGTTAGTGGCAAACAAGAGTTTCCGAAGAAATGCTCAACAATTATTGGAAGAGATGTTTCAAGATATCAGAAAAATTCAATCGAATTATAAAATGTTGTTTATTATACGAAACTTTACGAATATTCCATTGTTCTTTAAACTAAGGATGTAATGTAACTTATTATTTCATAGAATAGTTCATGGAATGATTATATTTTGCTAAATTTGAATAGTTGGTTGACAAAAGGAATTTCTTTTCGTTTCGGAGAGCGAGTCCTGGTGTTTAAACCTAGGCTTTCTGGCGCCTAGACACAAGGAGAAAAGTAGCCATCCCATCCCAGGATTTCAACGGCAATGGAGTGACCATAATTTTCATAGCGAAGTCACCCCCTACGTACTTCCCTATTCATGTTTCATTTAATTCACGTTTAAGGGGCGGTTGATATGAAATATCCCGTTCTGTAGCTTTTCTATAAAACCAACGCTGCCTTTCAGGCCAGGTCGCTTTAAAACTCATTTTTACGATTTATTAATATTTCAATAATGACAAAAAAAGATAGAAATATCTAGTGGAACTTCTAATTTCCCAGATTTTTTTTTTTCAATGAATGACTGTGTATGTGTAGTGAATACTAGACTAGACCAGTTTAGACTATTCAGGAATGAGATATAGACTGTTTCAGAAATTATAAATACACTTTGTTTATTCAATTAAATGGACTGTTCTAATGATTTTTACCAACTTGTTTCAGAGTATAGCATATTGTACTCCATATTATTATATTTCCTTTCAATTGTCTTGATATTTCAAAGAACAGTCGAGTTCTATAACAAATAACTTAATTTTTCAAATTTGCATTTGCACAAAGGTGTTTTTTAATGATTTCAACATTATCTATCACTAAATACCAAAAATTATCTAAATTTTTATCACAATCGCTTTCTCAACAAGTTGTCTAAGTAATGCCTTGATCAAAATTTGGGAAAAATCGATAAAGGCATTCCCACAACATTTTTTCGGAGATCAAGTTTCTTATTTTTTAAGGTTCTCTACGGAACATAAGAACTACCACACAGTTTCTTGGCTTTCCTGAACGCATTTAATCTAAACAAACTTATTTTTTCTGCTCATTCGATCCTTCAGATGGCAAAGCTTGTCATACCGTAAAAACGAATGCAGTAAGCAGTAATTAAGACATTCGTTTGCTTAACGTTTGTTGCTACTGGTGTTGTTGAGAAATTTGAAACAAAAAATTTTGTATTGAGAAGGCCCGTAATGGTGGTTCTTGATCAAATATTCCAGTAAAAATTACTCTTACCAATCGAGAAACATCTTTTATTATCGATACAGCCATTTTTATTGTGTTTGGAAATTAAATATTCTATCTGTGAGATTTTTTTCTTTTCTACTATGCTACATTTTTTGACCACTTTGTGCAACTTCAAATTTTAATCATCTAGTTTACAGAGCCCTATTTTTTAACATTCACCTGAAACATCAACAAAATTGGTATTATTTGCTTCGTTAGCATGTTTACAATAAGAGTTAGAAGAAACTTTTTTGGATATTATGCTCAAATTGAAATGGCAGTTAATCGTTAGTGTATTTATAATTTCTGAAACAGTCTATATAAGAGGGGAACTGGTTGGTACTATTCTAGCATGTTTAGGTTGAAAACCAGAAGTGTCCCCAATTAGGCCCCCGAGGTACCTGTCATGGTGATCAAAAAAGGGTCAACTTGTTCAAATCTGGTTATCTCAGTTGTGTTTCACTGGTAGCTGAAAGTCGATGGTCCTAACACAATAACACACGAAATAATCACTTCTAGCCATTTTGGCAACCTCCTGACCCCAGCTCAATCCTGAATATAGCCGGAACGGTTCCAGATATTCCATGGGCACTTAGGTATAATAAACTTGCACCAATTTATGATCGATTGAGGGCGACTTCAAAAACATCGGATGAAAATTGACGAAATGTCAACATTTTGAAAAGGAGTTGACGGGAGTCGGGTACGTGAAGGTTAACTTGTTTGTTTAAAAGGAATTCATTGCCACATGTGCTACTATGTGCTTGAGTATAGGCCATTAGATCCACAAGCGTAATCACTCAAAAATATCTTAAATCCGTATGAAAACGCTTTAAACCTCTGGATCTCTCTGAAGTTCACCTCAGAGTAGTGATCCAAAAGGTATTAATATATACAAAAACTGTAGGCCCCCTTAAACTGCGTCGAAATCTCCTTTAATGCCCCTGAGACTCCGGAATCCTCCAAAACGTGTCTGAAATCCGGTAAAATCATCTGAAATTTGCTGAAATTGCACTGAAAACCCCTGAAACTGACTCTGACCCCCTGTAACGCACATGAAATTCGCTGAATCTCCGAAAACGCTTCTGTGACGCCTCAGCATTCTGCTGAAATTCCCCTAAAATACCTACTAAAACCACCTAAAACTCCCTCGTCGAACTCCCTGTAACTCACCTAAGCCACCGAAATTGGCTCTGTAACGCATCTGAGACTCGCTGAAAATCCTCTGAAACTTCCCGAAATACCACCGATAATCCCCTGAAACCCCCACGGATCCCATGTAACACATCTGAGACCCTCCGAAACCCCCAAAAACGCATCTGTAACGCTTCTGGAACTCTCTAAAAATCCTCTGGAACTTCCTGAAATGCCTCCGAGAACCCCTTGAAATCCCTTCGAACCTCAAAATCCATTTTGGTAATAAACTGAATGCAATTACACAGAAAAAAATATGTAATTAAAATTCAGCGAGAAATCATGCACATGAAGGGAATTCTAGAGTTAGTACACTTTTACATGAGATATAATGTAAAATTACGTGACCATCGCGTAAATTTCCGCCAACCATCGCGTAAACCAGCATGGACTCCAACCTGTTACGTGACTATTAGCGAAAATTTACACGAACATAACGTAATTTTACATGATATCTCATGAAAATATGCACTAACTCTAGCATTCCCTTTGTGTGCATGATTTTTCACTAAATTTTACATGAATATTTTTTTCTGTGTAGGTAAATTTTAGTTCCATATCGATTGTGCAAAATTTCTGTTTGACCGGAGAAACTCTCTAAATTTTCATAAGATTTACTACACAGAAAACTTAGCGAGAAATTTTACATATAAAGGGAATGCTAGATTTAGTGTACATTTACAGCAGACTTCTTGTGAAATTACATTATGATTGAGTAAATTTCCACTCATAGTCGCGTAACCGGTTCGAGTCCATGAAGGATTAAGCGATAATAGAAAATTTTCACGATCACGCTGTAATTTTACACGATATCTGATGTAAAAGTTCACTAAATCTGGCATTCCTCTAATGTGCATTATTTTTTGCTGAATTTTACATTTATTCAGTAAATAATTTATATCACATTAGCATTAAGGGATTAGTTGGCGTTGAAATAGCAAATGTTTTTATCTAAGATTTTTCCTATTTCCAATTCTAGGCTGTTTTCTCTTCGAATGATATTGCCGTAGAGAACAGTGGCATGATCACTCAAGTTCATTTTCTGATAAACGGCATTTGATCAAACGGCATTCGACCAAATGACCCAAAACCCTTCATATTAGCAATGCCTCCCTTCCCACCAAAAGCTGTCTTAAAACCCATCTAAAAATCTAGGAAACCGCCTATGTAACCAATAAAACTACGCTTGCACCGTTATTTGCATCCCTTCAATCTTCCATCTCTCACGTTTCTTAAGAATTCCTTGGAAAACTACTGAAATATCTCGGAAATCCTACTAAATTCTTCTAAAAGTTCTTTTATAACCCTGTTTTAACTATAAATTCTCTCTTCCCTTTTTCCCCCCAAAGAACCTATCTGAAACCCCTCGGAACCAATCTGAAATTACTACTAATAGCTTTTGAAACCCCCCTAGAACACTTTCGATTTCACTTCTTCCAATGACGCCATTTAAATCTCCCGCATACATGGCCTCTTCTTAAAACCTCCTAAAATATGTAGTTCCTTAAAATCTCCCCTGAACCCCCATGAAACAACCATTTGCCTTTCCATTCCACCTCAACCTCAAAACTATCACAAAACCACTTTTACAACCTACATCCACTTGGAACTCTTTTTATTCCATAGACTGGTGATGAGTAAATTATAAAACAGAGGTTTCAGGCTTCAGGCTGGGTCTCCAGTTAGCCTAGTGGTTAAGGCTATGGATCGCCAATCCGGAGATGGCGGGTTCGATTCCCGTTCCGGTTGCGAAAAATTTCTCGGCTCCCTGGACATAGTGTATCATTGTACTTGCCACACAATGTACAAATTCATGCAATGGCAGGCAAAGAATGCCCTTCAAATAATGACTGTGGAAGTGCTCTAAGGAATACTAGGTTGAAGAGAGGCAGGCCAAGTTCCAATGCGAACATCGAGCCATAAAGAAGAAGAAGGCTTCAGGCTTCAGGAAAGCCTTAAGAAGGAGATTTTCAAGGGGTTACAAGGTCATTTAAGGAGATCCCCTGTCATGTTTAAGAAGGATTTATGTGGTTTTATGGACACTCCAGGGGCGTTTCAAAGGGAGTTTCAGAAAGACTAGGAATTACGGGTGGTTTCAGAGGGTTTTAAAATTTGTATTAGGGGTATCAAAGCACTTCAATGGCGTTTCTAGGAGTTTAAGAGATTTTTCTGTGAGTTGCAGAAAGATCCAAGTTTGCACCTGAATATAGCCTGGATGTCCCTGCGGTATGGAATACCTTGAAAGATCTCCAATGATACTTCTGCAACCTCTTAGAAATGCACCTGCCATTAAAATTCCCCCGACATTGAAACGCCCTAAAACGACCTTAAATGATCCGTGCACCTATGTCGATCTTGGTGCCGCCATCGGCCCCCATTTGGCTACCAAGATATTGGAAGCTTTCAAAATTCTCTACTGTTTACCAAGCTACCGTAAAGCTGGAAAGGTCGACCGTGTTTACATCTAACGATTTTGTCTTGATAACGTTGATGGTAAGACGTGCCGCCGAGGAGCGATCGACAAGATCATCGAGCTTACTCTGTATATCGGAGGACCGTTGAGCTAGGAGAGCAACGTCATCAGCCAGTTCAAAGTCATTTGGGTGCTCTATGGTAACGGTATGCGACAGCAAACCACGATTTGGTTTACGATCAATCGCAGACCATGATCTTATCGATTACGATGATAAACAGTAGCGGTGATAGTATTCATCCTTGCCTCACTCCAGCAACGACCCGGATGGGATCGAACAAGACACCATTATGCAGTACATACTCTGCACGAAAATGCCCTGTGCTGTGCTTCAATGAGGCCGATGGTTTTCTATAGGGACACTTTTGCGCTTGAGGGCTCCCCACATGTTTTCATGATTGAGACGGTCGAAAGCTTTTTCGTAACCAACGAACACCAGGTAAAAAGTCTTTTGGAGTTCATTGATTTGCTCCAGAATGATACGGAGCGTGACAATATGGTCCAAACAGGATCGTCCAAATGTCGCGGTTTCCCATATGCACAGTGGTTGAAATCGCGAAAAACACGATCGTGGGCATTTTGAGTGTGATAATGTGAAAATAATATAATGTGATGTTCTGCAAAGTTGTTACATATTTTAAGGAGCAACTTTTGATAACTTTTGATTTTTGATAAATTTACCCAAAAGTTAGATGAAAAATCTATTTTCTACAAAAGCAAAGAAAACTAAATGGTGTCTTCGACAAAGTTATAGATAATATCATGCAGAAAAATATTGCCGAAGAGACTTTTGCTCTATCTTTTGAAATGAGCGATATATAATAAATTTAGTATAAAAACCCCTTAAAACCTCGAAAAGCTACTAAATGCTTTATATCTCTTTTGGATTAGGTTTTCGAGGCTTCTGATGTTCTGAAGACTTTTTCATTATGTTATTGTGCATCTTTTTTCTCAAGACAGTGTTGCCATATTTTCATTGTTTCTATGTGATTTTTTAATTTTCCTATAAAAAATGACTGTTTTTAATAATGAGATATCTCGAAAAGTTGCAAAAAGTTGCAAAAAATTCAAAGCATGATGAAAAGTTGAATAATATTGCTATCTTATACAGGTCAACTGATGAGTTGCTCTCTGTCTCTTCGATGCTCAAAATCTGTTTGAAAATTGTCACTTTCACACTTTTTAATGTTGAAATAAATACTTTTTCCATGTGATAATCTAAAAATTGTGCTATACAATGTTCAGCAAAGTTGTTGCATATTTTTAGAGCAAACTTTTGACAAAATTACTTTTTTCAAAAATTGCCTTAAAGTTAGATAAAAAAATATTTTTATTCAAAAATGTGCTTTTTTTTCTTTGAAAACGCATGTTATCAAGAGAAATATTCAAGATAACTTCTTGGTGTCTTCGACAAAATTGTGCATTTATTGAATACAAAAAAGTTCCTAAAACATTTCATGTCAAGGAAATCAAATATAAAAAAGTTAAGTGAAATTTTCATGTTTTTCTAAACTTTTAAGGGGTTTTTTCATAAAACTAGCTCTAAAATGGTCATTTTTGAAGATAAAGTCATGGTGTCTTCGACAAAGTTTTTCCATTTAACATTTAGAACAACTTTCCTGAAGACGCCATTTTGATTTGCGGATTCCTAAGAAAAATATTTTTTTATCTAACTTTAAGGCATTTGTTTTTAAAAGTAATTTTGTCAAAAGTTTGCTCTAAAAATATGCAACAACTTTGCTGAACATTGTATAGCACAATTTTTAGATTATCACATGGAAAAAGTATTTATTTCAACATTAAAAAGTGTGAAAGTGACAATTTTCAAACAGATTTTAAGCATCGAAGAGACAGAGAGCAACTCATCAGTTGACCTGTATAAGATAGCAATTTTATTCAACTTTTCATCATGCTTTGAATTTTTTGCAACTTTTTGCAACTTTTCGAGATATCTCATTATTAAAAACAGTCTTTTTTTATAGGAAAATTAAAAAATCACATAGAAACAATGAAAATATGGCAACACTGTCTTAAGAAAAAAGATGCACAATAACATAATGAAAAAGTCTTCAGAACATCAGAAGCCTCGAAAACCTAATCCAAAAGAGATATAAAGCATTTAGTAGCTTTTCGAGGTTTTAAGGGGTTTTTATACTAAATTTATTATATATCGCTCATTTCAAAAGATAGAGCAAAAGTCTCTTCGGCAATATTTTTCTGCATGATATTATCTATAACTTTGCCGAAGACACCATTTAGTTTTCTTTGCTTTTGTAGAAAATAGATTTTTCATCTAACTTTTGGGTAAATTTATCAAAAATCAAAAGTTATCAAAAGTTGCTCCTTAAAATATGTAACAACTTTGCAGAACATCACATTATATTATTTTCACATTATCACACTCAAAATGCCCACGATCGTGTTTTTCGCGATTTCAACCACTGTGATATGTTGCAGAATAATTGATGCAGTAGTTGTGCGGATACTACGGGGTCAGCTTCAAGCATCTCGGCTAATATGCGATCGACCCCCGCCCCGTGGCTCTGTTCGAGTTCATGCTACGGATGGTTATTTCTGTCTCCTGCACTGATGGAGCTTCAGTGTTAACACGGGTAACACGTCAAACCCTTGGCGGATCGTGCTAAGCTGTCGATGGCGTGGCCGATACTTGAAAAAGGTTTCCAATGTGCTCGAACTGGCGTTTCAACTGGTCAGTTGGGTTGATCAATAACTGTCCTTCTCGAGAGCTGAATAGCGCTGACGGACTACGGGTTTGGCTCCTCGTGTTTCCGCTCGATCTATCCCGTTTTTTTGCATTCCTTCGCTCCTCTATCTTCCTCCAGGTGTCATCTGTGATCCACTTCATTCTCTGGGTGCGTAGCTCACCCGAATTATTCTCGCCGGTGGCGATGAAAGCGTTCTTGGTGGCCACAGCACGGTTCTCTAGCTCCTCGAGAAGGACCTTTTCACCACAGCCAGCGTTTTCCAGTTGGCCTGTGTTGAACCGGCGCCCGATGTTCTCCTGTCGATGAATAAGGATATCAATACATTCCATTCAAAAAGCTTCGCATTACACACGCTCGTAACAGTTTTATTTTTACAATATCTTCTGTATCATATAATAAATTTACCTGAATCCTCATGAAAATCAAGGTAAATTAGCAGTATAATTTAAAAACAGACTTGTTAGAATTCCAAAATGGCCGCCACAATGGCCGACTTTGGCACCTACTCACGATTTCGAGCACACAAATCTTTTCGTAAACAAAACCAGCGCACTTGTTTTTTTTTTTTCTTATTACCAATGAGCAAGAACAAAATAATAAAATGCACTATAGCCACAATGGGGCGCTTTGGCGTAGTATTTACGGAGGATCATTTTAGCTCTTCCTCTACAGTAGGGTAATTAAGGTCAAATTCTCAAGTGGATCAGAGACTACATTGGAATTAATAAATAATTATTTAGCTCACTCGCTCATGGACAAGCGCTTATACATCGCAATTATAGTTTGCACGAGTTTTAGCACGGTTATGTTATAATTTTGGGCAATCAAATAAAACTACGATCATTACAACCTGCCCGCAAGAGCAAACATCACACACACGACCTAGCCTTGGTCTGTCTCGATCTGTAGCGCGCGCTTTTTCTCGGTGAAAAACAACAACTTTGTCGGCACCACGAGCTATAAACCAAAACGTTGTCCTTCAAACCAGCCGACCCAGTACTAAAGTGATAATTACCGAAAATCACGAACTAGCCTAGTGGCACATGGCCGTCCATCCTAAAACTAACAGCTCTTTTGGCACCTGAAGCTCAAACCGCGCCGCCGCGTGCCTATGACCAACAAAATGAATGTCACACTTTCGAAACAAATCACATCGCGCGAATCGAAACCGCTTAGCTCGGGCTTTAATATGGTACGATTTCAAGAAGAACGAAAAAAAAATCCCACGATTTACAACAATTAGAGACCCTGACTTGCTTCACCACAACTTTGTATAGGTAGCAAGCAAAAGACTTCGCAGTCTAATCGCCCGGTGATGATGGACTTGCTCCGCGTTAGGCACCACTCGAGATTCCAACGTCATTGTCCGCGGAGGAAACCGGCGCAGCGCACGGCGGCGATCCAAGCAACAACCCCGGCTAAAGTTCACACGGTCATTGCTAATGCGATTGTTGCCTAAACCCTTAACGTGGCGCGAGTCTGCTAGCTGCTAGTGACCCTTAAGTCAGCGAGTACCTACTCGTCGCGATCATAGTCGTCATCAACATCAACATCTTTGCCGGGGAAACCGAGGAGGAAGCAGCAATAACCATTAGATGAAGATCCACTACTCGAGTGGATCCATTCAAGATCATTGCGGATTGGGTTGGCGCATACGCCGCCACATTCTTCCATCCGTTAGCTGCTACACGCCATTACAGTCGATGCAGTGCGATGGAACAGGTACAGTCACACATGTCTCCCCTCAACCCCCAACGATCGTCACCACGAGATCTACACGTATGAAGGCAGTCGAGGTTCTCGTCATTCGTGGTGGCTTCAGCAACTTTATTCCTCTTCGAATGTTGTCTTTATGGCGATGAATGCCGGCACGGCAGAAGCATAAGACGTGTTGGTTCAACTAACCTTCCCCCTTCGCTTGCTAAACTACTCCACTTCAACTTCAATTGGATCGTATCAGATCTTGTGACGAGCAATGTAATCGTACCTACCTACCTATCTACTAAGTGTAATAGTACACCGATCAAACTGGTGTAGTTTCGCCGAGACTTGATGGCTACCGTAGCACAGCGGAACAAAATGACTAATTTAACATTAAAAAACACCTTTTTTTGGAGAAAATCGTGTCCGATTTTTCATAAAAATCTCTTCGTAGTTTTCACTTGTTCAGTTTACATTTGGTTTTTGTTCGAGAGAGGTATAAAAACAGTAAATATCAACATTTTGTTTGATAATTTCTCATGTAAGTTTGGTTTTTTTTTTTTTTTTTTTAATTTCTTTGTATTTGTGAATTTTAACTATGTAAGTTTGGTGTTTCCATAAAAAAATGACAGATTCGGCGATAGTTGCAATAATTTTGAAATAGATAAAATGTCAGTTGAAATGAGGATTTTAATAGATGCAATTATTACCTGAGCAATTGATTCTTATCCATTCGATTGATAAACTGGCAAAAGACTAGCATTTTTTCTCAACCTTCTATTAACCTTACACACTTAAATTAGATTTTCGGTGCTTTGGCAGCACTGGTCGAGTCCCAATCGCATCGCGCTTAATTTGGTCGATGAGGCACACAGTAAGTATTAGTTGACAGATGTCGAAGTGACAGGACGGTTGTTTATCCAGGGCTTGTCAACAGTGATTGGCGATACTCATAATACATCCCTAATAGAACGCAGTAGCTTGAAGTTACGGATGCAGCAGGCAAGTAAAAAAGCAGGTAATCCAACCATAGAAGCGATGGAGGGTCCGAACAGGAAGTTGGCTATGACGTCGATCCAATTGAGAAGCAGCTGGAAAAGGTCTACGCAAAGCAGATGGAGGCGCGCAAGAACCAAAGTAACAATGAATGCTGAACAGTGAGAGTATTAGCTGAACAACAGCTAGTTAGTGGTGTCAACGGCTGAACACAATGACAGCTGAATATTGGTCTGAAGTATGGCTTGTTAAACCTCTTTAATCAGCAATACATAGATGGCTGAATAGCAAGTTGAATAAAATATTTTTCATCTGGGTAACCAGCTTTAAAACACACACCAACATGCAGAATTAATCAGCTGTTGTTCAACCTTTAATCAAATATTTTTTGACAGCTAACCCAAGTATGGTTTTCGTGAAGTCCACATCGCTTCTTCTGCCTCAATACAGACTTAGTTTTGCTTATGTTCTTGACAATTCAGACACAACAAGTAATGCTCTTGTTTTCGAGGATATGTATATAGTTGTGTGTGGTGTAGGTGCTAAAGTGAGTGACTATAAATCAGAGGATTTGAGTTCAATCCCCAGTTTTCCCACAGATTAATTTGTACATTCCTAAACATCTCTCCTGGAAAAAGACGCAGCTAATGGTAAAAATAGGCTCACGAAGTGTTTTTATTTTATTTTCACACAATCAATAAATTTCATTGATTACTGTTTAAGCGCATATTAAACCATAAATCAGCCTTCCAATGAATCTCAAATCAGCTAAAGGTTGAATAAAATCACCAAAATTAGATGTTTAGGAGCTGAATGAAGGATTGTACCTCTTGTGTTCAGCTTTTGTTCAAATGAAAGCTGATTTAAAATAGTTGGAGAAACGTTTGTACAGCATCAAATTGTTACTTGGGAAGCTACTCGTTCGGCAGAAGGCCTAGAAAGAACAACTTAAGCAGGAAGAGGGAATACGTGAGCTACAATTGCAGGTGGTACAACGTGAGATGGAAGAGCACCAGGGAAATCATAAGCAGAAGCTCCTAGACGCTCAACTGGCAGTGGAAACAGAGTTTGTGAAGAAGCGGGACGTAACTCGGTGGCAGTTTGATAGCAGCGTCAACAGGGTTAACACGTTGAAGGACTAGGATGGGGGTGGAGCTTCGAAGGATCATCAAAGATAAAGAAGCTGCTGGGGTGATTAGAAGAGCTGGCAAAGGTAGTCGAAAACCCGTCGATTGACGGCGTACTCCAAAGTAGAGAATCCACTGAGAACGGTAAAAAGTACGAAGCAGATTGTTAAGACGAGGCCGACGATCATACAGAAAGTAGAACCTGAAGTCGAGACAAGTGAAGTCAGCCAAAGCAGCGAATCGTCAGATAATAGAGCTGTAAAATTAGGTTAACTGGTTGAAGAATAAAAAAGAGAGTCTCGGCAACCGTCGCGGTAGCCTTCGAAGTAGTTTGGAGAGCAGTAATGTTGGTTTAGGGCCGAGGCCAAAACTGGAGAACCGGAAATCTGGCCGGTATTCATAAGCAGTTTCGAGAATACGACGGAGGCTTGCGGATTTACAAATCTGGAAAATTTGAAGCGACTGCAGGACTGTCTACATGGAGACATGCTGGAAGCAGTTAGAAGTTGGCTCGTTCAACCGCAGTCTGTTCTATAGACCAGAGATTCTACTTAAAACGCTGCTTACTAGAGTGTAAAACATATCAGCCCCGCGGCCTGATCGACTTGAGACGTTGATTAATTCTGGCATTACGGTCAAGTAGCTATGCGACCATTTTGAGGTTGCGGACAGTAAACACGCCATAAAATCTCCTGAAGTTACTTGTTACTTCATTGCATCTTCTTTCTCACAAGTTAGAGAACTGTCAACATGAAAAGAAGCGCAAGTTTTCCGCAACAGATTTGTAGCCTAATCTGAACAAACCAATCAGAGTCAGATGTTTCATGCCTGTTACATAGCACATCTAATGCAAGCTGACTGTATTATTACTTGTGAGAAAAATGTAAGCTCCGCCTCCATGAATCGATGTAATTTGTGATATCTGTGAAATAATGCCGCAACTTTATGAAATTCTGAGTTTAATTGCAACTCACTGACAAGATGGATGTTACGTGTGATTTTAGTGCAACGCTCATTTAGACCAAAGCATAGAAAGCTACATTTTGGATGATATTGCAGATGCTATTTGGGTACCACCGAGCTATAAGCTGGACTGGGTGTAGTATAAGCGAGAAAAGGTCGACAGTCCGTTGAGGATGTTCACAAACTTTTCAACAGAAATATTATTCGACGTTTCAGAAATAACAGAGATCTCTTCACTGACAGTTTACGAGCGTCGATGTGTGCGAGAGCATGCAAAGAAAAAGTTCAAGTATGTGCACGATTGTGACCGTAGATGGAGAGTTGTGGAGAAACAGATCATCTCATCAGGAATTGCGGGGTGTTCAAACAATCGAATATCGCAAATGGCAGACCAGAGGAAGTGGAAAATCAATGAAGTATCTGGCACCGGAAGTGTCCGACAAGCGAGGGTACGTACGACTCAAATGGGTTCCAGTGGATTTCAGGGAACGAAGTTTCAGGGAGAGTTCCAGAAAGGATTCAAGAAGTGCCAGGGGGTCGGAATTGCCGAGAAACCTCCTGAGATCTCCCTGGAATGCCATGTATACCCCTTGAAACTCATTAGAACGCTCTTGAAATCTTCTGAATCACCCGTGGAACAACCCCAGAACGCCCCTGAAGCTCTCTGAAACCCCTGGAGTTCCCCTGAAACTTCTTGAGACTCCAAAAGATCCATGAAACCCTCTGAAACACCTCAACGCCCCTGAAATCCTCTGAAGTCCCTTGGAACACCGCTGAGACAATCTCAACGTCCCTGAAACCACATGGGACCTCGTAAAACCATACGTTAGACCTTCGAAACGCCCCTGGAATACCACTGAGACCCGTGAAACCACCTTGATAGATCCGTCAGAATGGATCCACCTGAGAGCCCTAGAACTTCAGGCGTATTGGAATGATACTGGAATGACCCAAAAAACTCCTATAAGCTCCTGGAAGGCCCTTTTTTCCTTTTAAATCAGGGGACGATAACCTGCTCAACAGACACCCGAACATGAAGGTCCGGGTAGTGTAAGGCTAAGAACGTTTCTACAATAAAAGCAAAAGCCAGGACTACTCTCTCCTCGACCCAATAAACAACATTCCCTTGGTCACCAAACGCTACATTTCTTCGGAACCAGGCAGGGTCAACCCCAAACCCGCGCCCAACTGTTTTGCAGACATCAAGAACTGATGCCTACGAGCAACCAGATCTGGTCTGCTGAAGGCAAGGGTATCACTACCCTTCAGGCCTTATGAGCTGCACCAGGAGGTTGTTGACAGCAGGGTCTCCACTTACCTCGGCCCTTACCGGGGACCCCTTTCCATCCGTAGGCTCGGATCCAACCCAATAGACCGACGCCTCGATAGCAACGCTACCAGGACTTCCTCTCCGCGGCCACTTAATCACTGTAAAGCTTAGTTTCCTGCTCCCAAGTAGAGCGCTCAAGTAAAATTCCTCCTTTTTCCGTAAGTAATTTTGACATTTATTTTACTGACAGCATTTTAACGAAACGATGCTGAAAGAAGGGTGTGAAAGAAAAGGGCACCAGGTTGTTTACGATTTGGACTTGAAGAAATTTCGTTCGTTTCCTCAGGAAATGTTATTGAAATTGAAATGTACTTTTTCGCGCGCGTGTGGGGAAAATGATTTAATTTATAACTTTCGGGTAGGCTTCTGGGGAAAATCCAGACTACGGATTCGCACTACGGTGGGAGGAATTCTGCTAGATCTGGATCTCTGACGGTTGGAGTTCTTGAAGAAATGCTGGTACAAAGCTTCACAGGGAATTGAATGGAAATTCAATGAAGATCCCCGAAGGAATTCTTTGTGATGAATCTTCTGGCATTCCGTCCGAAGGTTTTTGTTTGAGATTTCGCAGAAAATCCTCTTTAAATTCTTCCAGGTGCTCCACCAGAAAATTCACTAGGAGTTCGCCGGGGATTGTCTTAAAATATCTCTGAGATTTTCATTAGAAGTTCAACAAAAAATCCCTCCATGAGGGATTTCTGTAGTATTTTTTTCCGGGGTTTACTCAGATATTTATTCAGAGATTCCCGCAGAAATTCTTTCCGGGATCATTCCAAGAGTTCTCCAATAATTCCTCCAAAGATTTCTCCAGAAATGCCTCTGGAGATTCCTGCAGAAACTCCCCCGGAGATTTTTTGGGAAATTCCTTGGGGAAACCTTCCCGAGATTCCTCCAAAAGATCCTCCTAAATACCCTCCGGAGGTTTCTTCGGAGATTCCTCCAGAAATTCCTCCAGAAATTCCTCCGGAGATTCGCTCAGGAATTCCTCCAGAAATTTCTCCGAGGATTCCTACAGGAATTCCTCCGAGGATTCCTTCAGGAATTCCTCCGAAAATTCCTCCCGGATTATCTCCGCCAATTTCTTTGGGGATTCCTCCGGATAATCTTTGCTGATTTCTCCAGGAACTCTTCCGAAGTTTCCTTCAGGTACGACTCCGAAGATTCCTCCAGGAATTCCTCCGGAGATCCCTCCAAAAAATATTCCGGAGATGCCTCATTCAATTCCTTCGGGTATTCCTCCAGAAATACCTCCTTGAAATTTCTCCAATAATTCCTCTGAAGATTCCTCGAGAAATTCCCTCGGAAATTCCTCCCAGAATTCCTCCAGAAATTCCTCCAGAAATTCCTACCGGAATTCCTCCAGAAATTCCTGCCGGAATTCCTCCAGGAATTCCACCGGAGATTCCAAGAAATTGCTTCGGGGATTTCTCCGGTAAATTTCTCCAGGAATCCATCCGGGGATTCTCGGGGAAGTCCTGCAGGAATTCTAGAAGAATTGCACGAGAACTTCAGAGGAACTCCTGGAAAGTTTCCCGAAGAAGTCATGGTGGAATTATTGGTGAACTTCTGGTGGAATTACCGAGGTAATTTTTGATGAGTTCCTGGGAAACTCCTGGGGGAATTTCCTGGAAACTCATTGGGGAATTCCAGGGGATTTTCTGCAAGAATTCCCGGGGAACTCCTACAAGAATTCACGGGGAACTCTTGCAGAAATTCTCGAAAATCCCCTTGATGACTTCCCGAAGAAATCCTGGAAGAATTTCTGGGGAACTCCTGGATATACTCCTTAAGGAATCAACGGGGAACTTCTACAGGCATACCCGGGAACTCTCGGAAGTTTTGTCGGGCATTTCCTAGAGAATTCACCTGAGAATTTCTGGAAGATTTCCTAGGAAATCCCTGGAGGAATTTTCGGAACACTCCTTGAGGAATTCTCGGGGAACTCTCTGGAGGAAAGCCCGGGGGACTTCTGGAGGAATTCCCGGAGAACTCCTGGAGGAATTCCCGGGGAACTCCCACGGGAATTTCCGGGAAACTCCGGAGGAATTCCTGATAATCTTCTGGAGGAAGAACTGGAGGAGAACTTCTGGATGAATTCCCGTGAACTCCTGGGGAACATTCTGGAGGAATTATCGAGGAACTCCTGATAGAACTCTTTTAGGAATTTTCGAGAACTAGCCAGCATGTTCCTGGAATTAAGAGCTATTTTCACGAGGAACTCAAAAACACCATCTTTCCAAAACTCCCAGAGTCCCGTACTTTCTTTTGAAATCATTAGCTTCTCTTGGACCGACAGCTTCTTTGAAGAACTTGAGAAGCTTCGCCTAATTATTGGTTTTGTAAATAGTATTTCCCGCTTCCTGCAGAATCTCGAACAATACCCGGACTCCTATAAAATCATAACTTTCTTTTATGAGAATGGAATTCTTGAAATTTCCTTCCGTATTAACTTCTTTATATCTCATGGATTGACCAGGTAAGTTTGTTCTTAAAATCGTTGGATTTTTATTGCACTAATTTTCTCTCTATAACCCTATTATCGTCCCCAAGATCGTCCCACCATTACCACCAATAGAGCGAGACAGAGCAAGAGCAATACTGCAGATTGTCACATAATTACTTTCTTCCAAGGAAACAAAACTTATTCCCTAAACTGAAGTTGTTTTGAAATTAACTGCAGGAAATCCACGCTCATTGCGTTTTGCCGCAGCGGCAGAGTTACGGGTTTTTTTTTTAAGTACATACCACAGTGCTTCCGCATTCCGTTGCACTTCAAACAGATGTTTTATCTTGAGTTCTTCCCTTGCCAAATCTTTAACCCTGTGTAATATAGGCCTAAGGCCCTTGTGTACTAACAGCTTAATGCACACTAATGTCTTTGGTGCGAAAGAAGAAACAAAAAGAAGAAGAACTGTCACTTTTACTCACGGAATAATACATCGACATATTATTCCGTACGGAAAATAAACAACATGTTACTGACAGCATCGCATGACTGTGCCATCTTTTTGGCTGCGAATTACTTATCAACTGCGAACGCTAAAGTAATTTTGATTGCAAAAGTTTTACTTGACCATTACTTGTCCTATCCTTTTACACAGTACTTACCAGGTGGAAACTAGCCATAAGGGTCGATTTTGACCGCAGGGTCCCGGCATGACCTACGAAGCCGACTCCGAACCCCTGGACCACCTCTTGTACCGCATCTGAACTAGACATTCTCCGAGTCCACGCGCCACCTTTTCTGTAAATCCCAGACGATATGGGTGAGGCGTTCCAGCCAAGTTCATCCCTACACATCCTCTGGACAAGCTTGTCCGGAGTTGTGTCCCTCTCCTCATGTGGCAAGCATGCTGTCCCGCATTGTACGAAAACGCGGGCATACGAACAAAACGTGTTCCACCGTTTCCTCTAAACCAACACAAACAGTGCATTCGGGAGAATCCTCATACCCGAAACAGTGTAGATACTGTCAGAAGCAACTAAGGCCTGAAAGGACCTGTGTCAGGGGGAATGCTACTTCTCCATGGCGCCTATTATTCCATCTATCTACCCTCGGTATCAACCTATGGGTCCACCTTCTTTTGGTGGAACTATGCCATGCGCGCTGCCATTTGATCATAGAGGCGATCCTGTCAGTCCTGCGTATGCCACGACGATCTCCACAACACCGGGAACTCTAGCCTCAAGCAACACCTCGTCGTACATGACATTCTATAACACCGGACCCAGGATGGAACCTTACCGGACTCCTGAGGTTGTGTGAAAGCACTTCCGATCCACCTCTGTGTCGTAAACTAGATAAACTTGATTCAGGAAGAAACCTTCAAGGACCTTATAGATGTACTCGGGTATCCCCAGAGGTCGACCATCAGGCCCCGGGACTATAATCCCTGCTGCCCCATTGCTTTTTTCATGTATGCGATTTTATTTGTACATCTATGCGAGTTAAACTGACATATTGAAAAATACTGAGCGAGTTCGCGCACACGCTTATACAAATAAGTTAAGTTCATCGCAATAATACATCAGAATATTGTTCACTATGATGTAGTCATATAAAACTTGTAAAAGTTTCTTTGAATTCTTATACGACTTCACCAGATACTTCGTAATACGTCCAAAAATAGCATCATATGCGATGAAAATTGCACCTCTGCCGACCATATATGCGATAGAAATTTAAAATAGTATTCTATACGATGTAATGCATGCATTCTTATGCAAGTTCTGGTTGTCTGGGTCGAGGGTTAAAGTTAAAGACAGCAAATTAGGGTTGTTTTCCTATTTTAACCATACAGCTGTACCACTGTGCGTCCTCTCGTCGTCGTCATTCGCACAGAACTTCTAACCAGATGGAAGACGACGATGCGGCGGCGGCGGCGATGGCGGCGCTCGGATGATTGCGAATGCGTTTTATTATAATTATGACATTTCGGGCCTGTAACAGATGCGATCATGTTGCTCTGCTTGAGGATGGGTCTATCGACTCAGGGATCTTCAATCAAACTCGAAACCGAACGTTGTTGATGGAAGGTTGTTGTTTGCGTACGATGGGCTGCTGCCGCAGCTACCGCCACCGATGACTGATGGATCACATTTTGCTCATGGCACCGATTCTCTGTTGGTTGGATGATTCAATTTTTGCGCTACCGTTGATTTCCTGATGTTTTTGGGGAGACGAGCGATGCGCGATGTGTAGATGGGTCTCAATTGATCAGGTCGATGCGGTAATTATGGTTAAGGATGATCGCGATTCGCGAATCGCGCGCGCGTTCTTGGCTGGAACTTTTCCACGGTTGGCGGTTTTTTTTGTGGAGGGTGGATTAAAGCGTACAACTTGCGGCTACGCTTCTTTTCAACTCTTGATTTAACGATGACGAATGCTTTATTGGCTTGAGACGGAAAAGGTCAGTTTAGCTGAGCAGTTGTGAACCAAATAATTTCATTGTTATAGTCGATTTGCTAAACTTTTTCTAACAATGAGTCGACATTACTCTAATGGGGTCAATGCAATAGAAGAAGAGATAAATTGGATGGTAGCAATTTAAAATAAAAAAAAAACATGAGGAAGGAAATCCTTGAGGAATATCAGATAAAACTAATGGAAAATATTTTATCAACTACATTCAACTACTCAATAGTTTATCAATCGACACAGTCACTCAACGAGCATCCACTCTCTGTATTCTCTGTATGTTGTGTTCTCTCACTGAGTGACGAGAGCCACCATTCAGATCTCCCCATACATCTTGGTAAACCATCGCACGTTGAATCAACTCGCGGTCCATAAGTGATCGTATGCGTACTTCTATGAACGAGCTTTTCCGATTTCAGCTGTGGGATGTTTTGCAAGAAAAAAATCAGCCACTCTCAATAATCACTTCCACTCTTTTTTGCACAGCCTTTTCCACATCCGCAACTACCATCAACAACAATAACAATCACTTCCATCCATCGAAGTGTAAACCTCGCTCGCTGCTAACTCATCCAATCCGCTCAAGAAAGCCACTCTTCTGACTCATTGTTTGCTTTTAACTTTGAACGTCGATCGCCGCAAAAAAAAACTTTCCCTCACTCGCATACACTTGGGCCGAAGGCGGCGGGGGTGCGACGCTCGGTCCACCCTCATCCCGCTGCCGGCTGCTGGGCTGGACTCTCTCTAAAATAAAAG